>NW_026970958.1:0-61101 GCF_963678635.1 Symsagittifera roscoffensis
AAAAATTATGAAGCAGAAATATTTTCGTAACATTTAACACTCAAATTAGTTTAGTTTTAAAATTTCAAAAAAACAAAAAATCATATCTTTTATCACATATAATTAGGGAAAGAAGGCTCAGCAATAAAATATTGAGAAAAAAGCTGAACAATTTTTGAGGACATCCAAAAAATTAAGCTTAAGCTTTGCTGCTGTTTAGGTTTAGATAACACCAATCTTATCTTGACATGTTTGCATGTTTCTTGTATTCTACGATAATCGTGGCAAGGAAAGTTTCAATACTGCGCCCATAGAATCCTTTGCAAGTGAAATATGACAAAACATGAACACTGAGCTATTCAACAACAGAAATACTGAAAAAATATATATATTTTTTACTGATCAAGCTATTTATCATACAATCAATGAAAAAATTCATCAAAAAATCTTTTTGAAATGTTGATATCTGGCTACAAAATGATCAGCTATTTTATAAAACAGCCTTCTTAAATGTTTCCAAGTAAAGGGCACATTATAATGAAATTGAGGAGCATTTGACAATTGAAAAAATAGAGACTAAACCGCTTGTATTACAATGAGGCCTGGAGTTTTCTTAGTGTCTTTTAAGATGTCTGTTTTTTTTTTCATTGAAGAAATAATAGCAAAACTATCCCAGATGAGATACCATTTCAAATTTAAACTTAACGCATTAATAGTTTTCGGATAGTTTAAGAAATTCAGCCATAACCAAGAAAAATTAACAGTCGAAATTGGGAGAAGGAAAAAGTCACAAAGGGGTAAACATTCAGTCGCTTTTTTCGGTTGTCGCAACAAAACGTTTTAAGTCATTTTGTGCTCATTTAGTTTCGAATACCTATTTTTTTGTACAATCTTTAGACTCATTTTCTTATTGAAAAAATCCCCACCCCTTTAGCTATGATATTATTTAGAGAGGGGGTGAAATCTCTCTCCAGGATTTTATCCCCTGACAACTTGATGCCATCCTGACGCCACCCGACCTAAAAGCTTTGCTTAAGTACCTTGGGTCGATATATACTAATTTCAGGGAGAACATGCGCCGAAGAAACGAAAGATTTGGCTCAAAACCTTTCAACAAGAGCCGGCAAAGGGCACTTTTGGTATGTTTAAAGTCCACAAAATTATAACATGAGACGATCTTCATCGTGTTTAGCGAAAGCTTCTAACAATACTTTCAAATGAAATTTGCACCCCTTTAAAACATCCTAGATCTGCACCTGCCTTTAGCTTATGAGCTTGATGCGTTTTTCAAAATATCAAGATCAAATTGCTACAAACAAAATTGACATTAATCAAACTATAAGACCTATTCAGCGAAGAGGGGAACTAAGCAATTTATATCATAGCCAACAGGCAGTTGGAAACAATTAACACCAGTAGCGGATTTAGGGGGGGCGGGGGTGGCGGACGCCTTTTCCCCTCAGGGATTCGACCCCCTACCGACCCAAAGGGTCCCCCTTTGAACCATTTTGATATATCCATTTTTAGCTGACGGACCCCTAAATTTTTCTAAAGGCGCCTTTGGCGCCAATAAATAGTAATTTTGAGGGGGAGCGCGCGCCGAAAAAACGCGATTTTTTGGTCAAAAAATTTTTAAAAGTGCCTAAAAATGCCTTTTTGGCCTTTTTTCAAAATGTTGCCTGCAGTGCACAAAATGTTACCCTTAGCAAAGTCTTTTTGGAGCTCAAAAAATCAACTTGGTCGACTTAAAAAAAAAATCGACAAAATCCACTCCCCCCCTCGAGAAAATCCTAGATCCGCCCCTGATTAACACCAATCGAAAAAACTGGATCAAACCGCAAATTTATCATAGTCCAACACAAAAATGAAAAAAGAGCATGCACATTTTTTTCTCAGAAACGAAGCTTGCGATACAAGACATTAAATGAGACAAAATCAGGTAAATTGGAAGATAATTTTTCATCTTCCCTCGAAGCATTGTTCAAAAGCTTGTTGTTCTTCAAACAACGCACTATGTTGCTATCAAGCCGCTAGATTAAAAACTGCAGCCTCAAAATAGTAAAAAGGAAAGAGTAGAAAAACTGAAATAATACTGAAATTTACAGAGCAACCGGCTATCCTTGCTTTGATATGCAAATGTTTGGTCAAAACTTTCCAAATAGTGGCCAAAAACGGCACTTCTAACCTGTTTTTTTTTTTCAGATACTTGCCTGTGGCGCAGAAAAGTTGGTCAAACTAAGGTCATTAGAAAATGTTTGAGAAGGGTTCGGAAAAACAGCTTGGGTGACAAAAAAGTCAACAAAAATTCGAAAGTTTTTTTTTCAAAAGTTTGGTGCCCTCGAGAAACTTGGTGCCCTCGGTCAAAACCTAGCAAGAAGTGCTTAAAAACCGCATTTTTGATGAAAACAAAAGTTGCCTGCGGTTTAGAAATTTTGCCAAAATGATCAATCTGGGGTTTTGGCTGGCCCCTTTGTCGAAGAACAACTGCGCACTCCACTGATTCTGCTGCTTTCAGAATTCAAAAAAATTAAAATTACAAAAAATTTTCAGCCTTGACACATCGTAGTTACGCCAAATTTATGATCAAGCCGGGGTTTAGAAAATTATGATCAATCCGGGGCTTAGAAAAAACTCAAAATGGCTGAACTACAAAAGTCGACAAAATTTTTAAGCCTCTACGCTCGTCAAAAAACTCCTGCGCAAGCCATTCATTCTGCTGTTTACAGAATTATCAAAAACTAAAATTTGCAAAAATTTATTCAGCTTGATACTTGATAGTTACGCCAAACATACACTAGCACGTTTTTTTTTCTACATCAGCCACATATCATCGAACAATTCAATCAAAGTGGAAGCTCAACAAAAGAAAAATTGGGAAGTACATTTCTAAGGCCGGATATTAAACTGCAGATGACATTGTGTAGGGGGTCTGATGTGAAATTATTTTTACAACTGATGACTTCAGGGATGGAACAAACTACTCACACAAACCGCGAATTGAATCAGCATTGCTCCTAAATTTGCAATATTTAATTGTCTATGAGATCGCTGTCGTGTCTGATATTAGAGTATCTGTGCCTGATATTATCCACCAACCAGATGTACTTCGACTCGGCCTCCTCCTTCGACAACCCCTTCAATTGCTTCCATGCGTCCCACTTGGCCTTCCCTAATAGCACAACAAGTTAGACGTTACTACACCGCCCACGGGGCATTTAATCCTATTCCATTTAACCCGATATCATTTTACCCTACGCAATTTAACCGTATTTTTAAAGCAATTAAAACTTGCCCTTTATCTTTGAAACGTCCGAAGTTTTCATGTTACCCGCCCACGTTGCAGAAAAAACTAACAACAAACAATTAAAATTTGAGTGGAAAGCTTTGACTAACAAGAAATCATGGCAAGCTTTCTCCGGATAAAATCGTCCTTTGTTTACGCCTTTTGTCGGGAATAAAAGCAACTGACGGTAAGAAAGTCACTAAGAAAAGTCACTACACACGTCAGTTGCTATGCAGCGCGGTTGTGTCAAAAGTTTGGTTATTGCATCACATGTAAAAACATTAAGGAGCGTTACCCCCAAGAATGATTGCCATGATTCCAAAGACTACTCGAATTTTAGTTGTCTGGTTAATTATTTGGGTTATTTTTTATAATACTCAAATTTGGTTAGTTTTCAATGTGGGCTGTATAATATTCCAATTGGAACCAGTTCAAAACAAGTATTTAATATATCAATTATATTCTTGATAACAATTAATATAAAATACTAAGAACTAACTAATCATGATCCATGACTAAAACTTGCAATAATTTGTAAGGCTGAAACTATTTATAGTTTCAGCCAGAAAAGAAAAAAATTAAATTAGCAAACATTTACTCTTCCTCGCTTCGCAACAATATCAGCATATACTAGATTTATTGAAACTAGGAAATATAAGAGTAGGATAAGGATCGGTGTTAGACTAAAAAGTTGCCCGAACCAATCCAGCCGAAAATAAGATAGCGTGACGAACAGACGGTGTATCATACGAACAGACATCTGAAAGCCACCCCGGAATTAACTCACAATACACATGGTTTGTCAATATGTGGCTAAAAGTTTTTGACGCTAAAAATAGAAACAATTCCTTGTACAATAAGCTTATCCAGCCTCACAAATGGGTTCAAATAAAACTGGAAAAAAATCATGAATCCTAAAGCTTTCCAGCAGAATATGCAAATTGTTAACTATCTTCTAGTTGAGACGCCGGAGAATCAAAAAATACGCAAAAAAACCTTTTCAAAAACTTTACAAGGTAGATGATTTTTTAAAAATTTCGTGAGACAATAAAAACGGACAAGATGATTTATGGGTTTCCGTACCTTTGAAGTCTAGCATGAATGGTCTGGAAGTGTTCACATCTCCGACTGTGACCTGTTTGAACAGTGCGTACAGATCCAGCAGAATATCGTCTCGCGGTCTAATAGTGAAATTCTTCACCTCTTCCACTGCTTTGTTGAATGCTTCAGACATACTGGGCTAGGTTATTGTTCATCTATGACAAATGAGTTACTTTATTAACGGGATGCACAATTTGTTTAAAAATAGGACAAATATTTTCATATAAAATTGTTCACATTTTTCTTCAAATTTTGAACACAGCCAGCAGAAAGTTGTAAAAGTTTCAATGAACGCAAGTAAAATTCAAAAAACGCAAAGAAAAAAAGAGACGCCCTTCAAGCTACTTGTACAATTTATGATAGGCACTGTTTTGATGAAACTAACGCAACTTTAGAAATACCAAATTTGCTCGGAAATCTGTAAATTAAATTCCAATTTCGAAAATAGCTGTTGATCACGTTTTTTGTAATTATCACATTTTTGCTGATGGATAGTGAATTCAAACCGGGAAACAATAAAAATAACCTTGAACAAACTTTAAGACTTTTCCTAAAGCAAAGAGAGAAAAAATCATCACGACCTACAAAAAAGTCTGAACTAGATTCATCGACTCTTAATAAGCTAATTTGTAATTTTAACGCAGAGGCGAAGCGGAGCTTTGTACCACCTGCGATACAACAGAAACAAAAGAAGTCGAAAGACGATGTTGGAAAAAAATTATTTCGATTGACTTAATAGACTTAAATGAGTAGTTAATAAAAAAAGTCAAAAGTTTCTATCAAACGGTCAGAAGTTCAACAACGTGACAGCAAAATCTAGTATGTGACCACTTACGCCGAGAAGATTCCCAAAACCTGGTTTCTCTGTTGAAGACTTAAGCTAAGAATTGGCAGGGTAGCTTTCGAGAAAAGTCAAAATTTCCAAAAAACGGTCAAAGTTTCAAAACTTTGATATTTTTGAAGGCCAAAATTTTTTTCTAAAAACATTTGGGAGTTGCCCTTTATACAGATAGGTTTTCAACAACCTGTTGTTTCGATTAAGCCATTGACACCAGATTTGGCAGGATAGTTATCGAAAAAAGTCCAAAAAACGGTCAAAAATCAAAAGTTTGAGTCTTGCGAGAACCATAGCTTTTTGTGTAGAAAAATTGGAGGTAGTCAATTATGCAGAAGAGCTTCCCGCAAGCAATTAATTCAATTTAATTTATAAACCCAGAACTTAGAGGGTTCGAGAAAACCATGAAGTACCAAAATTGGGTCAAATGTTCGAAGGCTGTAGAAAAAAAAATACTAGGAGGTTACGCAGGCACATGCGAAAGTAGGCGGTCTTTCCAAGGATACCAGTTCATAGAAAATAATTAAGATATGTTATTGATAAACCAAAATTTTTTCAAAGCGTTTCAAAAAAATAAATTTAAATAAAAAACTCAATTCCATAACTTTTCAGAATACCTGTTTTCCTCATACAATTCTTCCAATAAAAAATGCCAAGCAAGACTTTTGATTTTATTTTAGCAGCGGAACAAAACGTGCGGAGCCGAGACAAAGCCGATAACCTTTGAGCAGAAACAACTTGAGCCGAAAAAAAAGATTTTATGAAAAACTTTTTAAAGTTTCGAGTTCCAAGGATCTGAATTTAACTCTCAGCATAGCCTTTCAGCCAAGTAAGCCAAGTAATCTAAGCAAGCTAAGTAGGCAAAAACTATTCATAGCAGATATGAAACAAAAAGCAAAGCCATCACAATAAGAGACAAAAAGCGAAAAATACCTGGTAATAATTTGTGGGCAAAAATCAAGTGGGCAAAAACTTTTAATAAACTCCGCTTTCAATTAAGTACGTAAACGAAAATTGATTCAATTCAAGTGTCCTTCATTAAACTTGTGAGTAGTTATAAAAGTCAGCACTTCGCTCCAATTAAAATCATACATTTAACTTTTTCCAAAATAAAATTTAGATCTTGCGCGTAGAAAAAGGACATGTTTGAGCCTGATTTTTTTTCGAGTAACCGAAATAAAATCGTCAAGACCCGTGATCGAAAAGCATAACAAGGCAGCAAAACAGCGACGTGTGATTGGTAGAAACTCGATGCCGCTAGATACGCCATTGCTCGTCTTTGTGCTTTTTGTTGTAAAAACTGGGTCTAGGACGACAATCCGACGGGACTCTAAGTCGAAGGAGCTTCAAGCCGAAAATTAAAAATTACAAGCAGCAGCTCAAATCAATTTTTTTTAAACCTGTAAAACGTTGCTTTTCAGAAATTCAGGCATGTTTAGTCCATAATAAGCGTTATTCATGTCAATGCACCACTTCTGATTGGTATTCGTTAATAACATCAGCCGGTTTTTGAAATGCATAAACTATAAACAAAACAGCTTTCAACTGTGTTGTAGTTTTCAACTTTCCTAAACATCATTCGGAGGCTTAAATTTTATGAAAACTCCAATAACTAACTGAACAAAGATCATGAAATTAAGAAATTCTTCAAAAATTTTTTTAAATTAATCATATTTTATGACTTAATGAGACAATTTTCGGCTTGAAGTCCCTAATTTTACGATTTGGCTCGAAGTCCCGTCGACTTGATGTCTGGCACCCGTTATAATAACTAACCTGATTGGCCTGTGAGTATTCTTTAATTTCATTTTTGTTAAAAAGAGTACACAGTTCAGTTTTATTAAATATGGGTAAAAAACTGGAATCCTTCTGGAAGAAAGGATCTATCTGCTATTGATTCAAAAGTCCATGAGCAAAACAAAATTGGAAGGAAAATAAATTTCTCTGAATATCAAAAACAACGTATGCCTTGATAAGCTTCAAGCAAGCAGGACTTTCTTCAGTTCTTCACTTTACTGTCAACATTGAAAACCCAGATAGTTAAATTTTTCTGTGATCGAAAAGCACCTAAAATTTTATTCCCTTTCATAACTCCCACCAACCAGACAACCTTCAGATTTTATTGCAAAGTAATAAAAACAATCCCGGACTATCTTACTTAAGATTGAGAAAAATCCAGAAAAAATAATAGTGTAACCAGCTTAGGAACTGATAGCTTGGAAAACTACGGTTGTAAAATTGATAAAAGTACCAATCAAACGCGAAAAGAAATATAGTCGTTCGTTTAACGAAGCTCATTTGAATTCAGCAAATAATTTATCATAAGGCCAACAGCAGAAGACAAATAAAACGAAGTAAGTATAAACGTTGACTGGTTAAAAGAGTTAAAGTTTTCTTTAATTGTTAGATGCATTTTAAATTTGAAGAACGGCTTCACAGTTGATTCATGATTAGAGATTTTCTGTCAACTCTCGAAAAAGATTCGCACTTGGTCGCCATGTTTATAAGCAAAAAAAAACAATTTATGAAAAGTCCAGGAAAATTTTTACAGAAACGTTTGATCAGACATTTATTGGACAACATCAATAATTATTGAAATAATTCTGACCATCAAGCAAAAACTAAAACCAAAACAAAGATACTCTGTTACTGTGCTAGTAGTACAGTATTTTCCGACCATGGTCTCAAAAGAAACACAACAAAAAACAGTTTTCTTCCTTCAAGTTGTCATTTTACTGCGTGGTGTGATTAAAAAGATCTATACGAAAAATACAACTTGAAAACAGTCGACAGTCATAGTAAAATAGAACAATTGGTAAACAGTTTTGGTAGAAAAGTTAGACGAAAAACAAAAAAAATTTAAGAAACAGAAAAATGTGGCTAAAAAACTGCAAAAAATAATTTTTGAAAATGTTTGTTTGCGTACCAAATTCGATTTTCGGTTGAAAAAAACCAAAAAAAAATTTGGAGCTTTTTGTTGTCACCATCAAAAAAATGCTAGTCATGCAATTTCCACATAACATGTATGGAAACTGTATGACTAGCATTTTTCGGACAACAAGTTTTCCTTTTAGTATATAGTACGATACAACGACTTTTATGCAAAAACAAGAAAAAGTTCTTTGAAAATTCGATGAGGCCTTTTTAGCAAAATGTATGAAATTTCTATGACTAGTATTCTTTCATGGACTTAGTGTGTGGAAGCCTGAGGGAACTAATGGAATTTCGAAAAAAGTAGCTTGAAAGTTTTGAACATTTTTCGAGTTTCTAAGAAAAACATCACGTTGAAGCTTCATCAGTTTCAGGAACTGTTCGTGGTTGGCAATTTTTCTTTGAATTTACACAAAATAAGAAAATATGATGAAAAAGCTGCGAAATCTAAAAACTATATTCCTTTTCGAAACTAGAAATCGATTTTATTTTTTGCGCATCCTGGATCATGTTTTAAGCTTGAAATTAGAAACTCAAAGTATTGTTTGCTTGATTTTTAGGTGTTTGTAGGAGTTATTGAAAATTTGAAGACTTTCATATAATTTATGTTATTTTTTCACGGTAAAATCTTAGAGTTTTGTTACGTCTCTTGAAGCTCGAGATGATTCCAAGTTTTCACAATTTCAAATTTTTCTAAGAATCAATGAATTCTCATTATATCGTGATTTTTATTCAGAAATTTTTGAAATTTGTTCAGATTTTTTTCGCGAGCCATCAAACTTTTTTAGGAGTCAAGAACGTATCGAATGATTTTATATAGTCTTGGTGATTGTTTCTGTTCCAGAAAAAGTTCTTACAATATGTTGGCGATCAAATTGGTTTTTTTTGTGGTTTGACTTTTGATTTATTTTGAGGTTTAGTTCAATTTTTTGTTTACAGGAAGGCTAACACACTTAGCGAACAGCAAAATGTGAAAGTCACCAAGAACGTAAAAATTTTCTAACTTCGAAAGTGGATAATAAATTTTGGTTTTTCCAGCGGAATAAAAAAATAGTCTGTTTTTCACAAACTGGGGTATTTATTCAAAAACAAATATCAGTCGCAATTTTTTTGAAGCTCAAAAAACTTTAGGGACATAAACTTGTCCTTAAAAATTGAAAAGTTGATTTTTTTTTCAAATTTCAAGTCGGTTTTTTCCTTCACTCTTATTAAGACAGGATTGACCTGAGACTTGTTTGTGTTGGATGATATGACTACTGAATTACTGTGTTACGTGAAACTGCGATGTGATTAGGAAGCTTCCCGAATTTTGTTGATTTTTTTTCCAATTGGGTTGGTTATTACTATTGCGATGATCAGCACGGGTGTTGCCACCTGGTACACGACTTTTCCCATACGAAATTTTCAGAGAATAATCATTTTAGTAAGTGCAGACTGTTCAAATACTCAATTTCTCGAAAAAAATTTAAAGAGAACCATCAGGTTAATCATTAGTTAAGTGGTAATTAGGCGGAGTTCGTTTCGGGTAGTAATTATTATTTAGAATTAAGTCCTCAGTTTTTTTTGTTTTGGTGATTTCGTCCTAGCTTCCGTCTGTTTTCTTTCCATTTTATTAGTAGGTTATGGTTGTTATCAGGTTTTTTTTGAAGAGTTGATGAACGTAGTTCAGACTCTTATATAAGTTTTGATGATTTTTTTCCGGAGAAGTCCTAAAATCCTCTAATAACAAAAAAGAAAATTCATACTCATAACTGCACATAATGAATGTGTACTGGCTGTCTATCTGAATTATAAAACTAATTTTCAGATTTCCCTGCTAAATAAAAACTTTCATTATAAACCAGTTTTCTCAAATTGAACTAAATTATCAGAATTTGTCTATCACAGCTGGGTTTCATATTCAAAGAGCTTTAAGCTATACATTTTTTTATTTGAAGTTCAAAAGTTCTTTATAAGTTTTTGTAAAAAATAAGTCACTTTTTTCAGAATCTTTGCGTGCATTGACTCTTTTCAAACTCTCTGCTGGCTATGTTATCTATAGTACATTATATAAACTTACAATAGTATGGTTGTTAAAAAAAGGGTTTATTTCGATTTATATTTGCCGGAAATATTCAACGAGGGAACGGATATTCTAGTACTTCTTGTCTTTTTGTCATACAGTCGTATAAAGGTAATTGTCAAAGAAATTACAATTCGTGTTCACTTTTTTTTGTCATACAATCAGAGTTTGATAAACTTTTAAACAAAGTTTTGTGAATTGGTGCAGGTCCTGTTTACATGTACCTGTTTAGAATTATATAGGGCGTAATGATTTTCTTGAAAGGAAAGTCTAAACATGCTTATAAAAAAAGAAGTTCATTCGTACTTATAATGCACATTTAAGGGCTTCTTGGTATATTTGCACGTTTTTAGTTCATTTCAAGATCATTTGCTGGAAGATAGAAAAAACTCACTTTTCTATTGTGAAAGCTGAATGGCGCGAAAAAGCGTGATTGATTTCTAGTTTTGATAGAGAAAATTTATAGTTCGATTTCCAAGCGGAATGAAATTTTCTCAAATTGGATTATTTTTATCAAAAAATGCATTTTATAAAACTTTCTTGAAATTCAAAGTGTTTAGGGTCATATAAAATTATTTTTTTGGTTCCATCCGTCCATTGACTCTTTTTGTCGAGTATAATTTAAATCGCTTCATCTTCATATACATGTGTTTCTTGTTTATTGAAGTTGTTCTTATTATAATTGAAAGTTCTGAATTTTCTTCTTTTTACCAATTCTGATTCTGAGTTACTTTTTTTCCATTTTTTAATTTTTTTCCAGTTGTTTTTGCAGGTTAGTCAGCTTATATTGCGTACTTTTGAGGATACAATATTTTTTCATGTTTTATTGTGTTTTAGCACGGATGGGTCGTATTTCTATCTCCAATTTCTCTATCATGTTTGAAACCAGTTTTATTTTCGGCTTAACAAAAATTCCTTCATCGCTAGACCTCTAGCTTTTAAAATTATGCGTATTAGTTGATTCAAACAGAACTTCATGTTAAAATGAAATTTGCATATGCCCTCTGAAAAACAAAAAACTGCAATCATAATACTATAAAATAGACAAGGAACTCAAAAAACTGTTGATTTTTTCTGAATGCAAAATAGAACAATGCTAATAACATATCACATCCCACTAAAATTTTTGAACGATGAAGAAATTTTTGATTGATTTAAGTATGTCAGAAATAATATACGCGAGTAAATGAAAAAACCGAAGGACCTAAATGGTTATCAATTGCTGGAATTTTTGTTGAATTCAATTGTGACCCTGCAATTTTTTCAGTTTTTGGAGGATATTTAAATCAAATTTTTAACTGATGGTTGTCTAAATACGCCATGTTAGCAAACTCCAAAGCCACACAGTTGAAAATAATTAAAAAAAAACTATCTTTTCTGACAGGGTTTTTTATTGCCTTTCACAAATTTTTGATGCTCTCAACTGAAACTGATAAAAACAAAGCAAACCGACCCTCAAAAGTGTCCTTTTACCTGCTTTTTCCATTCTGTGATTCAGTCTTTCTCCCTGAAGAGCAATTTCATCAGAAAACGTACACAGTTTTTTTGTAGATCTCAAGTTGATGACCAGTTAATCTGACTCGATTAACCCAATGAAATAATTTTTAAAAGAAAAATTAATATGTGGAAGATTAGAAGTTGTAGATCTCTAAACCTTGCAATAAATTTTTTAAAATTCGTTCGACCTTAATAGTTGTTTTTATTATAACATTTAAGCGCTTAGCCAATTAATGAGTCTACCTTTCAAACGTACCATTTTCTGATATACTTCAATCTACAAAGCATATGCCTTATAAAATTTGAAACAAGAGAAGCTTTTTTTGGAAAACGAGTTAAAGTAAACATGGGCCCTTGTTTTTCTTATAACATTTAAGCGCTTAGTCAATTAATGAGTCTATAAGTCAAAGGTACTTTGTGTGAGTGTATTTCGAACGGTTTTTGTGTCTTATTATAGATTGTCGTGGTTGACGGGTTGCAGAGAGAGAAAGTATCAATTCGTCAGAATTATTTTTTACATTCTGATGACTATGTTTTAATATACGATGAACTTAATTAATCTTTTAGGAGTTTGATTTGTTATCAAGGGTTGGAGAATATTAAATCAATCAACAAGGTTTAGGTATAATTAGAACACAAGTAGACACTTTGAATTATGAGGTGGGAAGAACAAAGTTGTTCAGGTTGATCCAAGGGAAGCCTTGATGATCACATAATATAGTGAAAAGAAATTTGATTTAAATGAAATTTAAGATCCAAGAAAAGCCTTCATGATCTCTTTATGAAATGAAGCGTGATGCATTGAAAAGCACGGTAAAGCCTTGTTAATTTGTTATATAGAAATGTAGATCAAAGAAAAGTTTATAGATTTACAATTTAAATGTTGTAATTTTTTTTGAAACAGTTTAGTTATGTTTTAGGTGATGAAGTTGGAATGAAGAAAAAATAATTTCTTGAGAAGCAAGAAATTTGTATTTACTTTAACTAAAACTAATTTTAAAATTTCATACCAACTTTTTTTTCAATTCTGATTGTAAATTACTTTTTTCCGCTTTTAAACCTTTTACCAGTTGTTTTTGCAGGTTAGTCAGCTTATGTTGCGTATTTTTGAGGATACAAAATATTCTCATGTTTTTTATGTGTTTTAGCACGGATGGGTTTTTTTTCTATCTCCAATTTCTATAGCTCTATCATTTTTGAAACCAGTTTTATTTTCGGCTTTACAAAAATTCCTTCATCTCTAGACCTCTAGTTTTTAAAATTATGCGTATGAGTTGATTCAAAAAGAACTTCATGTTGAAATGAAATCTGAATATGCCCCCTGAAAAACTAAAAATTGCAATCATTATTTTATAAAATAGACAAGGAATTCAAAAAACTGTTGACTTTTTCTGAATCTAAAATAAAACAATGTTAATAACATATCACATCCCACTAAAATTTTTGACCGATGAAGAAATTTTTGATTGATTTGAGTATTTCAGAAAAAAAATATGCGAGTAAATGAAAAAATCGAAGAACCTAAATAGTGTTCAGTTACTGGAATTTTTTTTGAATTCAATTTTACCCCTGCAGTTCTTTTCAGTTTTTGTAGAATAGTCAAATCAAATTTCAACTGGTGGTTGTCTAAATACGCCATGTTAGCAAACTGCAAAGCCACACTTTTGAATATTAAAAACTATCTTTTCTGACAGAGTTTTTAATTGCTTTTTACAAAATTGTGTTGCTCTCAGCCGAAATTGATAAAAACAAAACAAACAGACCCTCAAAAGTGTCCTAGTACCTGCTTTCTCTATTCTGTAATTCAGTCTTTCTCCCTGAAGAGCAATTTCATCAGAAAACGTACACAGTTTTTTTGTAGTTCTCAAATTGATGACCAGTAAATCTGACTCGATTAATCTAATGAAATAATTTCTAAAAGAAAGATTAATATGAGGAATATTAGAAGTTGTAGATCTCTAAGCAAGCCTTGCAATAAATTTTCTTTAATTCGTTTGAACCTTATAGTTGTTTTTCTTATAACATTTAAGCGCTTAGTCAATTAATGAGTCTATAATTCAAAGGTGGTTTGTGTGAGTGTATTCCGAACGGTTTTTGTGTCTTATTATAGATTGTCGTGGTTGACGGGTTGCAGAGAGAGAAAGTATCAATTCGTCAGAATTATTTTTTACATTCTGATGACTATGTTTTAATATACGATGAACTTAATTAATCTTACCTAGGAGTTTGATTTGTTATCAAGGGTTGGAGAATATTAAATCAATCAACAAGGTTTAGGTATAATTAGAACACAAGTAGACACTTTGAACTATGAGGTGGGAAGAACAAAGTTGTTCAGGTTGATCGAAGGGAGGCCTTGATGATCCCATAATATAGTGAAAAGAAATTTAATTTAATTGAAATTAAAAAAGATCCAAGAAAAGCCTTGATGATCTCTTTATGAAATTAAGCGTGATGCATTGAAAAGCTAGGATAAGCCTTGTTAATTTGTTATGTGGAAATGTAGATTACAGAAAAGTTTAAAGAATTAGAATTTAAATGATGTAATTTTTTTGAAACAATTTAGTTTTGTTTTAGGTGATGAAGCTGGAATGAAGAAAAATAATTTCTTGAGAAGCAAGAAATTTGTATTTACTTTAATTATAACTAATTTTAAAATTTCAAACTACCTAATTTTTTTCAAAATTCAAAAATTGTCAAAACAGTTTACTGCAGATTTTGGAAGGAACGATTTTTGTATCTTTTTAGCGATCGTTATCATTGATATAATAAATTATAAAGCATCAATTAGGCTCTCGAAGAAGTATTCGTCAAAAAATTTTCATGTTAATAGATGAAAGTTTAAATTAACTGCATTAAGTATTTTGAATACAAATACTTGTTGCGGTTTTCGTCGTTTTATCTTGTAAAAGATCGGTCCGTCTTCTAATCGTTGTTCATGTCTTGATCGTGGTCTTCTTGCAATACCTGGTATTTCTCGTATAATTTGAAATATTGGTGTATATTTATTGAGACGTAGAGACATTTCTTTTAAATTTTCTATTCCATGTAACATTTTGCAATTTTGTTATTGTCTAATTCTAATTCTAATTGTTTAAATCTAAGTTAATTAAGGTCTTATTTGAGACTTTTGGTTGCACCAGATGAGTTATGAACAAGGTTCTATACTCATAGAGTAATTTCAGATAAGGTACACCGTCTGCTCGTCACACTATCTTATTTTCGGCCGGATAGATTCGTGCAACTTCTTAGTCTAATACCAATCTTAAGCTTACTCTTATATCTCCTAGTCTCAATAGATCTAGTGTATACTGGTCTTTGCGAGTTAGTTTTTGGTGTTTATCCAGAAGGTGAACAACTGTACTCTAAGATTTATTCAAATTGTTCTGGTGCTGAAACTACAAGTAGTTTCAGCACTTACAAATAATTGTCAATGTTAGTGATGGAATATGATTAGTTAGTTAGTAATGTTTTATAGAAATAGTTTTATCAATAATATAATTGGATATAAATACTAGTTTGGAAATGGTTCCAATTGGGTAAGGTTTCATACCTTGACATGCGCTACCTTCACATGAAAGCACAGTGACCCATAACACTCGATGTTGGCAAGGCTATCCAATTTCAAAAAAAAATCAAAGAATCCCTTGTACATTGTTGTAAGCTACAATTGGTAGATTGGCGGAAGAAAACCCATTTTTACCTTGACCTCAGAGTTGTACCGATATTCAGGACGCAGTCAAATTGTTAGGCCTTTAAGTAGGAGAATAGAGGGGTTCATTTTTTCCATCTGCATGCACCCAATGAAAGTGGGTTTACCGCTGAAGAGCAAATTGAAAGGAAGTACTACATAGTTCTAACCTAATAAAGTTATAAAACTCGTGTACAAAAAAACAAGATTGCGCATAAGCCCTGAATGTTCCGACCTGCAGCCTTGGGAAAAAAATTGTCAAAAACTGATTAAATAGTCGGAAAATATTCGATTTTTTTTGTTTTATCCCTCTCCTATTCACGCTTTGTAAAGTGGTTTGAGTCTGGCAATTCAATAATTTAGAGCAAATTGTCCGCCTAAATTCAATTTGGAACGATTGAATTATTCCGCTTCGTTTTAATAGCACGAACTATATCGCGCATTGATTACCCCAAATTGGCAAATTTCAAAACACTATACAAAAAATGATCAGGCGAAATCTTTATCTTTTTTATAATTTCAGCTTAGGACAACAGTACCTTTCAGATGATCTTTAAAAAAAAACAAATCAAAGATCGCTATTTAAAAAATCGAAATTGGTCTGGAGAAAAAAAACACCACGAGCTCAAATATTCAGTCACTTACTACAAAAGTCGGAACGAAAAACTGCAAATTGATCAAAGTATATATTTACAGCAAAAAAATTCAATTTAAAACAAACGTTCAAATAAAAGTCTTTTTTTTTTCAGAAGAAACAGAGCTTACATCAGCAAAGTCACCCAGATAAGCTATGTGGGCATCGGCGAGCAAGGTACTGAAGCTGCACCTGTTACTTTTGCTACGGTGAAACTTCAATGCTTTGAGCACACTGTCGTTAGCTTCTATGCCGCGTCACCATACATTTACTTCATCTACCAGCCGAGCACTGTGTCAACAATCCTTGCCCCAAAAAATAATTCTGCGATCTAGAGGAACATTTTTGTCTACTTTCTTTGCCAGTAATGATGTGATAAAAAATGAAAGTTCTACTAACTTAAGTCGTAATACTACTGAGAATTTCAATTGTTAAATTCTGAAATTGATTCTTTTAATCTTTCATTTTCTAGCTCAGATATTCTGGCTTAGTTCCATACGTATGTATGGCTGACTGATCAAACAGTCTTGTTAATTGATCGACACTTATGGCTTTGACAAAAATAGACAACAATAAAATAGTCTAACTAGCATCAAGCATCAAGGTTGCCTCGCCTCAACTGTAGTATCAATAACAATGGATTATTATACATAACATCGAGGTTACTTCAACCGTACTTCTACATTTCCCTGAGGGCAAAGAAAATTTTATCATACTATTATATGAAATTTTAAAATGGAATAAGAGTTTTGGAACTCAGTTTTGTAGCATTTATTGCAACGAATTTAGTTTTGTTGTTCCTTTCTTTACTCCAGGTCCAACAGTACCTTCCACGCCGCATCCCAGGTCCTGGTTACGTCTAGTGTTGCGTGTCCGCATTTTCGCCCAAACAAATGACTTTTTTAAAGTCCCAATATCGTTTCCATCGGTTTGTCCGTCTGTGTTCGGAAGTTTGCCAGTTTGGCTCGTATGGAGCTAAGCCAGTAGATCTGAGCTAGTTAAGAAAAGACTAAAAGAATCAAATTCAGAATTTAACAAATGAAACTTCTAGTAACTTAGGTGGTAAAAGTACTGATATTTTCAATTTTTAACTTCTGAATTTGATTCTTTTAGTCTTTTCTTTTCTAGCTCAGATATGCTGGCTGAGTTCGATACGTATGTATGGCTGACTGATCAAACAGTCTTGTTATTTCAGACCGGCACTTATGGCCTTGGCAAAAAATAGATAACACTAGAATAATATAGTTAGCATCAAGCATCAAGATTACTGCAACTGCAGTACCAATAACAATGGATTAAAGTACATAACATCAAGGTTACTGCCACCGCAGTACTACAAATGGATAAGAATTTCGCATTTGTTTTTTTCTTTTTTTTTGCGCAAAGTTATGTACTATAAATAATTGAATAAATGACATATGATGTTCAGTGATGTATCATTTTGCATATCTTTCTGTCACGATTAGATCAAAATCATAATGCTTTGAATTTTTTTTCAGTCTTACCGAAACCAGATAGAGATGTTTGATTTTAGACAAAATCAAGGCAAAGTGAGCACATTTTCTATTTGTGTTATGTTATGAGGACCAAGTCAGCTATTTCACTCCTAAATCAAAAGAGAAGCTAGATCCGTAGTCGATTTAGGAGTGGCGAGGGGGTCGGGTGGACGTTTTTAAGGGATTCGACCCACTACCGACCTACCGACCCAAAGCTTCCCTCTTTGTAACTGTTTTAGGTCATCCATGTTTGGCTGACTGACCATAAGTTTTTCTAAAGGAGCCAACATAAACTAATTATGAGGTAGGAGCGTGCGGCAAAAAAAAACGCAATATTTTAGTAAATTTTTTTAACGCCTTTGGCTTTTTATTTCAAAATTTTTGCCCGCGGCACAGAAAATTTAGTCAAAATAGGGTTTTTATAATGGTTTGGGAGAATCTAGAATATCACTTTGATCGACTAAAAATCGACTAACCCCCCGTGAGCAGATAGTTCACTTAGTGAAAAGTTTTTTTTTCAGCCAATCAGATTTAATGCTTTAATTTAGGGGGTCTTACGGGGAAATTACTCAATTATTGGTATCAAAAGGGGGAGATTTTTCGCATCAGTCGTTCTAAAAAAAGTGTGCAATCATTTTCATATTATCGAGAAAAACGTTTTTAGGTTAACTTAAACCTAAGTTCTGAACAGAGGATGACATCTAACCTTATTTAAAATTACATTTAAAGAAACGTATTTTTCTGCAATAATCATTTAAAAGTATACCTCTATGATAAGAGTGCAGCAGAAATTGATTCCAACCGAGTACGTCTTGCCTCCCATAATTGACAGTATTACAAAAAAAATTGATCGAAGCATCTATTTTTCTACATTTTTAATGACAAGGTGTGCTGAAATATTTTACAACTTACAAAAATTGATTGATTTCTGCAAGTGCTTTTCTACTTTTTTATTGATAACATTTGCTGAATAAATAGTTTCCTTTTCGTTCAAAAGTCTACGGAAATAAATGTAATTTTGAAACGTTAGCTAATATACATATTCATTCCAGCATTATTTCATCTGATTTAACCACCCTTTCTAGAATTAAAAAAAAAACAAGCAACTTGGACCAAAAAGGAAAAATAATTTGAATTCAAATAAGCCTTTTTTGAACGTTTCGAGAGCTCAAAACTTTCTGTTCTAATTGCGCAGCAAATTGCTATCTGAGTTAGAAATTTGGTTTTTTGTTTCAAAATCTCTCGCTTTTCTGTATCGTTTCGGGATGTGAGGTAAAATAATTTTTTTGAGCCAATTATATCATTCTTTTTTTTTGCTGTCAATTTTTGTTTGTTTTTTTTTTACACGGGGATGGGATTTAGTAAAATGGAACCGTTCTTGAAAGCTTACGAAATGCGAAATATAACTAATCATTTTTTTCAAGTCCGCCAAATTTTCTTTGCTTTTTAGCAATGGTTCGAATATTTCATTAACAACAGTTAAGTAAAATGAAAAAAGGATTAAAATGGATATTTACGGTCTAAAAAATTGTCAAAAAACCAACTCCCATCTTGTTTTCAGACAAAAAAAGTGGTGTATAAACCGATTATTACCCGTTATTTTCTCGAATTTTATCGCAATATAATCTATCGAATATCTAAGAAAATGTATTTTTTGTATTTTTTTATTTGGGTGATTTATTGTGGCAATTTGGGTGATTAATGCAAGCATTTCACAAATTGTTGAAAATTCATATTTCAACTGTCTGATCGTACTTGATCTCTATTACTTTCAAAATTATGGAAAAAAAATATTTAAATTCCAGCAAAATTACAACTCTCATAACAATTGTAGCTTGAAACTATTTACAAACAAATAGGTTCAAATGAAGCTCGCAACTCTACCTATGATCTGCTACAGGTATCACCCTCACGACGCTGAGCCTAATGTCTGAGTATTACAAACACATTCTTTTTCTTTTCGAAGAAAAACCAAATCAGATGGCGAATGAAAAGTTAAATTAAGTTGGTACTTATAAGCGTTAAACTCGTTTTTTGTCCTATCTCAACTCGAGGTCCCTTTGTACCATCTTTGGTAGCAGTAATCGATTTGTTACCATGACATTGATCATATTAGTTCGCAAAACAAACACGAGATCATAATTTTGCCAAAAACTGCAGTAGCAAAACTGTTTTGGTGTTGAAACTCGCTAGTCGTAGGCCCCTGTAAACGTTTTAGTCAAATTTCTTTGACTTGTCCACTTTATGGTTACTGCTTCTACTATGAATATCTCCTCCCAACGTTAACAATGGCCCATCTCCTCCACCACCCGCAACCTTAACCCCCCCTCCACGCCTACACCTTTAACCCCCCATCGTTCACTATCCTCAATCATTCACCAACCGCCCAGCTGTCCCGAAATGTTTACGACCAATTTTCAAATGTTGTGTGCGGGATAAATTATGTTTTTTTTTGGCGGGATGAGTGGTAAATATGCTGTTGTTTACCACAAAAGGATGTCTGTATATGCGTGTGGGGCGGCTGGGTGATTGCTTGGTAAAGAGGAGGGGCCGCGTAAGTCTTTTCTTATGTCGCACCGCGCCGCGCCGCTTAAGTTTTTTCTTAAGTCGCGCCGAACCGCTTAAGTCTTAAGAAAAGACTTAAGCGGCGCGACTTAAGAAAAAACTTAAGCGGCGCGACGTAAAAAAAAGACTGACGGTGCGACTTAAAAAAAAGACTTAAGCGGCGCGACTGAAGAAAAAACTGACGGCGCGACTTAAGAAAAGATTTAAGCGGCGCGACTTGAGAAAAGACCTAAGCGGCTCGACTTAAGAAAAGACTGACGGTGCGACTTAAGAAAAGACCCAAGCGGCGCGACTTGAGAAAAGACTTAAGCGGCGCGACTTAAGAAAAGACTTAAGCGGCGCGACATAAGATAAGACCGACGGCGCGACTTAAGAAAAGACTTAGGCGGCGCGACTTAAGATTTAAGATAAGACCGACGGTGCGAATTAAGAAAACACTTAAGCGGTGCGACTTAAAAAAGACCTTAAAAGCGCGACTTAAGCAAGATAAGACCGTCAGAGCGACTTAAGAAAAGACTTACGCGGCGCGACGTAAGATAAGACCGACGGCGGGACTTACGAAAAGACTTAAGCCGCGCGACTTAAGAAAAGACTTTATAGGCGCGACTTAAGCAAAGACCGACGCCGCGATTTAAGAAAAGACTTAAGCGGCACGAATTAAGAAAAGACTTAAGCGGCGCGACATAAGAAAAGACTTGAGCAGTGCGACTTAAGAAAAGACTTAAGCGGCGCGACTTAAGAAAAGACTGACGGCGCGACTTAAGAAAAGACTGGAATTGCCAAATTTGAGTCATGCCGGTCTTTTCTCAAGTCGCGGACCTCGACCCGGGTAGTTTTAGTTGTGCAGTGTATTCAAGCTATTAAAGTAGAATCAAAATTTAAAAAGCGAGTAATGGCGAAAAGCGATTTTTCTGCTAGCTTTTGGCCGCATCAGTTTTGGAGCTTTTAGTTGATAGACTGGCTCATTTATCTGATCACTCAAAAAGCGAATATTTTCTGCTAGCTTTTGGCCGCATCAGTTTTGGAGCTATTGGTTGATAGACTGTCTCAATTATCTGATCACTCAAAAAGCCAGAAAAGAATGCGAAAACTAATTTTAATCAATAATGTGAAACCATATTTGAACAGCATTTTCTTGTTTTTTTTGTCTTTTACTTGTATCTTATCTGAATTTAAAACGGCGTAGAAAAATGCTTACAACAAATACTTGAAAATTATGAACTGCCTGGTTTTAGTGCTGGTTATTTTACATCTGTCTTCTGAATTATGGGCTATTACCTGTAATAAATCACTGGATGAGCCCTTTTATTTCAAATTTGGTCCCCAGTGCACTGATGACACTTTTCTCTCCAAGGATGTTGACCATTGCTCCGAAGAAACCCTTTCTCGAAGTTTTTCTTTCGGCAACGTCGAACGATCGACTTTGTTTGTCTGTGTGAACGGCATAATTGCTTTCGATACACCTGTGGCTAACTACTCTACAAACTACTTCGAGACTTCAAACCATGCAATGATAGCCCCATTTTTTGCCGACGTTTATTTAGTCGATAACTTCATTGACTACATGTGTGTTGACAGAACAAACTATGAGGTTGGAACAGATTCGGCTCACTGGTACGAATTTGAGCCGATCTGCGGACTTTTTCACAGCCAAGAGGAAAAAAGTTTGTATTATGGGGCAATAAGATTCCGAGGACACACTATACTTAACGAGACTCTCCGATTCCTTGTTGCTTTTCACGAGGATACAATTTTTCAACCAAACATTACCAATGTTCATTTTGACGACTATATTTCACGTTTAGTGTTTGGGCAACGCACCACAAAGTACGTGAACCTAGCTAACAATGTTTTCAAACGTGAAATGAGTGATGCGGATCTGCACAACGCGAATGCATTGATAGCAAACAATCTTTTTGGAATTAGTTTCGATTGGGGTTATGTTGTCACGTGGTACAAAGTGTTGGCGTTTCCGGGCAATTTGGACGGCTTCAATAGTTTCCAGGCAGCAATTGCTTGCGGCGTTGTATCAGAGATTTCTCAGCGGAGATGTTTCTCAATTTTCGACTTTTTTGAGCTCAAATGGGTCTACAACAATTTGCTAGAAGGATTTTCAATCAGTGGATTCAACGGTGGAAATGGTAATTTTCATATCAAATTTTGAAACGATCCAGTTATTCATGATAGCTCACTGAACCTTTTATAAAAATTGTTCAAAAATTTACAGGTTTTTGAAGCAATTTTTTGAATGTAAAATCACCAAAAAATTTAGGTTACTGGAAAAATTTCCGCGCTGACCTATCTTCGCTTTTTAAAACAATGTTCGTCATAACTAACAATTTTCAGTTTCTAACAGAATTCTGATCAGTTTTAGGTAATCTTTACGAAGGTTTTTTGACTTCATTTTGTTTGACGTGATTTTTTAAGTGAAAAATTGAAGACCCATAATTTCAAATTGAAATAACAACACACACTTGTGACGATTTCACCTAAAATAAAAATGAATTATCTCCTGTATTTCTGTGTAGGCAAGAGATATCACCTTCCTCTTTCCGGCACTGCTGAAGCGCGAAATCTGTGGGCTTATTCAAATTTCAACATAGAAGGAATCTGGGTATTCGAACTGGTCGAAACTGACCAGGAACCCGTGACTCCTCTGGGCGAACTATCCTCAGATGACCTTGAACTTATGGGCGCTTGCTCTGGGCCGTTTGAGCCCTCTTTTGTTGAACCGAACGTAAAATCAGTGTTTAAGGTTCAAAACTGCTACTTGCCGCCCCATGATGAACTTGCTTCAAAATTAGTTCTAGATGATATTTTGTTGAATGAGGGGATCAATTACATTAGATTGACCCAAACTCTTCAGTTCAATCATACTTTTAAGAGTAAAGGACCCGCTATTGTAAGCATCATGTTAGACGGAGTGCCTTTCATATCCCAAAAGTATATCTACGTTTACGAACTGGCACCGGCCAGTAATGCGACCATTGAAGCTACTCTTAAGGAAGAAAATCAGACTGTTCATCTTAACTTCCAAAACTGTAGCGTAACTGATGCAAACTTGACAGTCAGTTTTAAAGATGAACAAGGTACGTGTTGCTGTGATTGGAGTTAAATTAAATTTTTCAAAGGGCTGGGTAATAAATGTTTTCTGAACATTTTCAGCATGTAATAAAATGTTGAAACTCAGTTACTAAAATTTGCTGGGAAATATAATCGAAACACTTTTTATTCGACTACTCATTTTTACGCGAAGTTAAACAAAATGTGATCTTAAAATGCCCATGAACTGATTTAATTGAGGTTCAAAACATTTCTTCCATATATTGATCCCAGCCGAAAAAAAATCTGATTCAGCTAATGATTATTTCTATTTTTGGTAAACTATTTGAAACTACCTCCTGTTACAGAAAACATAATGAGAACTGAGAACGTGACTTTGGTGCCTGGTGACTTCTTCTATGACTACCATTACACCACCCAAGCAGGGGAACAGTGGATTGAATTCACCCGTGGCGGTAAAAGTTTAAAATGTCAAGTTGTAATTTGGATTTCAGTAAAATAGTAAAAGTGGCTAGGAAAATGACCACTTTTAACCCCCCCCCCCAAAAAAAATTCGGTGTGCCGTTGTACTTACCACTTTTAACCCCCAAAGGGGTTAAAGCCCCTACTTTTTCGGGCACGCATGTTTTAAGGGCGGTTAAAATTGGTAATTTTCCAGCCACTTTATGGAAACGGGAAAGGAATTAAGTTTTGGTTGGTGCATGTTTTCCCTTTGACTTTGACAGTTCAAATTTTACTGCGCTCATTATATTGTGGATTATTTTGTAATCTTTATCGCCACGTGTGGAATTAAATAAAATGCTGTGATATTGGTAAGTTTATATTGTTGTTTTGAATACCCCCTCCCCCCTCACGATTAGAGTTGTTGATTATTTCACTTTTCGGTCAAAAGAACAATTTTGAAAAGCTTTATTTCCTGAATGAAAAGTACTATAAAGCTAATCATTTACATTTATAATCAGAAGTTATTTAATCAGAATCGTCTAATATAATAGCACGTCGATTTAAGCACCGCCGTTTAGGTGGTCTAATTTCTTCCCGCTCGTTTTCTTCTCGAGCTTCATTGTCCAAATAGGGGCAGTTGTATGCTGCTGGTTCTGACTAATTTTGCCCACTTAGCTGGTCGACATCTACCAAATCCTGTTCTAGCTCTTGATCAGTGTATGTGGGTTGGTTGAACCCCATATCTGGTGGAGTAAAAATATCCACGTAATAACCGCCCTGCGCTTCTATAGCTTCAGCCAAATCCTCCCCACTTCCGTTATCGGTGGGAGTGGGGACCACGGCGTCGTCTACGTCGTATTCTCCCCAGTCCATGGTGCGCCCAATTTCTCTTATGAACATATCCTCGCGCAAACGTTTATGTCCGAAAGGACTAGTAGTTACTCTGTCTGCATGTATATAGCGCTTATTGTCAAATGCGCTCAGGGAAATTTTGTTCGTTATTATGGTTTGTAAATTGTGATTACAGGAATTTATCCTCACATTTTCTGACCGGACCAGCGAACAGTAAGTCAAAGTTTCTTTGTATTTGTTATGGGTTAGCTCCCTTTTTGCATATTTAGCTATCCCCTTCACGCTTTTTTTATCCATGTCTGAAACAAAAATACAATCGATTTACTTCAAATTTTTAACAGTTTTTTCCCTTTTCCACATAAATACCTCCCTTCCCCCTCCCCCAACCCTCACTACATAATCATATGATTTGTTTTTGTTGCCCTTTTCTAAAATGGTAATTGCAAAATGGTAAAAGAAAAGAAAAAGAAACTTACTGGAAGAGATAATGCTGTACAGTTTGGGTTTTAGTCCGACGTACTCCTGTATGATCTCCCCAGCAAACTCGTCCTTGAATTTGAGGGTAACGCGCAAATTCTTGTCGGTGTAGAGGGGGTGGGTGGCTGGTAGATTTGAAAAGTCAAAATGATTTCGCAGTTCATGGTTTTTCTCAATTTCATTGTAGAGATCTTTGCTGCGGATTTCATACAAGAACGAATCAGTGTCCGAATATAAAAGAGTTGCGTCAAAATTTTTCTTGATTATGTTGTAATGGAACTGGAACATGTAAAATTTTGCCAAATCTAGTATCGTTGCACCAACAATTGTGGGCTTATCCCATTTAATGTTCACAGGTTTTGAGGTTACAGATACCAAGTGTTGGTCAATATTTTCTATACTGCTAAATCTTTTTTTCCTTGATAAATTTTGCAGTTCTTCAGCATTGCGAACAATATCTACAATAAGTCGATTCTTTTTTGATTCGCAGAATTTTCCAAACGCACTATTTATTATTTGCTTGAAGAAATCTTGTTCAAACTTGGTAGTAGCTTTTTTTCGGAGCTCAGTGTTCAACTGAACATATGGTGCAATAAATTTTTCTTGTCTAAACTGCAGTACTCGATTAATTTTTTCAATTTTCAAACCAAGTTTGACATAGAGCTGAAGTGTTAGGTAGTGTACAGTTTAGTTTTTCTTTGGAAAGAAGTTTTGTATGAGCTTTGGCGTAGTGCCCACTTTATCCGAAATGTTCATTTTTTTCAACATGTCCAATTTCAGCTCACTGAGCCACATTTTGGACACAACTTTTTTTGTTGGGGCGAGTGGGTAATCCGAATGTGCATCATGCAAATGATCGGGGTATAAAAGATCAACGTCCAAAATGTATCCATTTCGGATTCTCTGCTCGTGTTGAGCATTTCGGCTATAGTTACTTGGTCATTAAACTTGAATGAGTTAAGTGGAAGAGGAAATTTCTCCATAGTCCCGCCATATAAATTGTTCGCGTCTATCATGAAGAGGAAAGTGTTAGGCTGTTTAGGGTCTTAATTTTTCACAAATTTATTGTTGGCGGAAACAAGTCTTTTTTCAAACACACTTGCAATGCCCCCCCTGATCAGGTTTTCTGCCATATCGAAGTGCTCCCTATTAGTGAAGAAATGGAGGTCAGCCTTGCATGTTCGCAAAAATGCATCCCCTGAGAGATTGCTAACCGTGAAATATTGAGCACAATCTAGCTTATATGTTTCGTAACACACTCGTCTAAACTCTTCAAAAACGCATGCAAGAATCAAGGTATCAGTCGTTAGATACAAATCGCTGTATTCGCCCAAAGTCTGACAACCGAAACGAGTGTACACTAACCATGCATGTTGGTATTCTTTTTCACTGACACTAACAACACCTCCTTGCAGCGTGTTGGTCCACTTGTCGCGTGCAGGTAGTCCATCTTCTGTGTATCTTGCATGACTGTCAACATACGAGTAGGGGAAGTAGCCTTTTTGTCGAATCAATGCTTTATCTTCTTCCGGTCGGGTAGCAAAGTGGTTATTGAGATATATGAACTTTTCCACGGGTAGATTTCGAGCTAGCTCATCTAGTGAGCTGTTCAGAAATTTACAACTGTCCACAAAACGGATTTCTACGTAAACATGTTGGACATTTCCTTTTTCGTTAGTGTACGATCTAATCCACACTTTCATTGTAACTGAAATAAATTTTTCGTCATTGAGAGGAATGACCGAAAAGTTGTATCTGGTGTTGGTATCTTGCAGACTCTTCAGTACATGGTGCAAATCATAATTCTGGAGATTGTGGGCAAAGACAGGGGTGAATTGTATGGTACGTCTCAGGAAGTTGCATTTGTTGTGAGCCCATCCGAGGAATGATCCATCGAAATGATTATGGTCCAAAACTTTCGCGTTAGTTTCAGAGAATTCCTCATCGCAAATCCAGCATTTGTCACTGTCTTCAAGAATAGTGGTGCTTCCGAGGTAGTTCGGGTATCGTCGTTTTTTATTATGAAAGTCACGCGCCAATACTTCCAGCATTCGAACGAACTTAGTTATGGCGTCCACTCCTCGATGAAGTGAAAAAAACGCCGGTTTCGGGTTTCCAGCTTCCACAACGACAAGGCAAAAACTGCTGGGCTTATGTTTTTCAATCACGGTTGTGCTCGAGCAGGTAGGATTATTTCTCACTGTCTCCACCTTCTCCAGCACAGACTCCAAATCAAAGTAAACCGCGAATGGGCTATAGCTTCGAGCACCGATGTTTTTGAAGCCTACACTGCTCTTGTCAACATTTGGCATGGTAACGATTGCTGGTTCGTTCCCCATGCACATTAACTGGTGGCGCTCAAGTCGTTCCTCAGATGAACACCGGTGGAAGCAATTTCGGCACAGCATGTTTCTCGATCTCAGTTTTCTTTTTTGCATTTTGCTCACTAGCTTGTTCATGTCTTTTATCGCGACGTAGTGATGCGTTCCCATATCGTTTAGAAGCAGCAAATCCACAACAAAATTAGTCTGATATTTTGACACTCTCAGGGGTAGAAGAGTCTTTTCATTGTACCTAGAGAAAAATTTTGAATGATATTTTTATACTAGTTTTTAATGTCATCATAATAATAATTCTTCAACGAATGTGTAGCCAACTATTTGTTCTGATGTGCTTAGATAAAGCTGCACACCAATTAAAAAAGATTTGATTAAAACTGCAACTAACCTGAAGACATTCACTTGCACTTCATTCAAAATTTCGAAGCGTGCAATAGCCGGTAGTCCCATTGGGTACACAAAATCACCAGTTGGCTCGTGCGCTCTTGAGTTTCTGCGATAATCATAGAAGATCGCTTTCTCCTCCTCTTTACTCTGCATCGTACAAAGAGTAAGCGGGATATTGTTCTGCCGATGATACTCAGCAACGAAGCAGTACTCAAAGCATCTATCGTCTTCATAATTGCGAATATTCAACAAGAAGCGTTTGAGTTTCAGTAGATCGGCCTGGTAGTGGCAAATACGATGAACCCCTGATCGGTGCAGACTTCACCATTTTTAGGACAATCTTATCAATCCTGCGGATTCTCCAGCCGCTACCATGAGACGCATATTGATGGATAGTAGACAGTATTTGGTCTACGCAATCATAGAATTGGTCCTGGGTCCATCCTTGAACGTCTACAGCAAGCATTTTGCAATTGGCGAAGATGGTTATTACTTCTTCTGTGCCATCTGCTTTTTCTTTTTCAAGAGTTACTTCTGCCGACAATTGAGCTTTCTGAGGCTCATACATAGTATTTTGAAGTATCAGCTCTTCGATTTCGTCTCTCTTGGTCACGAATAGCGCTAGTAGGTCCACTTCCGTTTCCATCGGCACTTTATCGTTTGTCCTGATTGCTCGATCAAAAGCTGTCTCAGGCTGTATAGAAGTGAAGATTTCTCGGCTCACATCCCATGCTGGCAGACCGTGTTCGTTTAGCATATGCGCAGCATATGCGCGATCATTTTGGAACACATTCATGTCGTAGAGACAAATTCTTCTTTTTGCCTTTCATCGATTGTTTTGTGACGCTCCACCACATGTTCCCAAATGACACGAAGTGACTTATCCTCTAGTTAAACACAGTGACCACAGATGTAGTCGGTTTTCACAGGATCAATCTTGTGAACAGCCATTAGATGTTTTTTGAGGCTTCGCCGGTCACTCAGAGTTTTTTTTGGCAGAGATTACAAGGTACGACTTTTGTAGACATTGCGAGGTGGTTGTTTTTTGAGAATTTTGATATTTCGGAAAGCTAGGTTCAAATAAAGCAGATACTGGTTTACAAGTCAAAAGATTTCAAGTGATTTTCCGTTTGTTTTACGACTGCGATTAAATCTGTTTAGATTTTCAAACTTTTTCTATCGTTTGCTTAATTGCCAAACTAGGAGTGGTTTCCTAAGGTGGAGCTTAGATTAATAAAATCGAGAGGGTGCGCCCAAATTGCTCACAAATACATCAAAGAAAACAATTTTAGCTCATAATATAAACCTATAAAATAGTCTCATAAATCAACCAAATTTTCTGAATTAACCACAAAGTTCCTAAACAAGTTGTGTAGCTTCAAACAATTCATCGGCACTCAATTCAAAAAGACCTCACCCGAGTAGACCTAAACCCAATAGAGTGAAATGAAAGCCTAACACCGAATGTAGTTAATCATCAATTGAGCTGTCAAAGAAATGATAAAGCTTCATATCATGAAATTTTTAAAAATTAAAAAATAGGAATTTTTCATGTCAAACTTCTGAAAATCGAAAAAACCAAACAGGTCAATTTATTCTTTTTTGATTTTTTCTTGTTTTTATTAAATTCATTCGGTGTATATGATCACTGATTCAGGTATCTGTTAGGTCCTTTGCAGTGTTTCAGCTTTTACTTTAAAAGGTGGTTTCCACTGCAGGGTGTTGAGGACCATTGGCTCAGTGGATATGCAGTCCTTTCAAAAACCACCAAATATCTTTTGAAAAATGGCCGCCTAGACTCGAAAACGGCGGCTACGCTTTGTTTTCGACCACGCTGAGTCTAAAAAAATTGCTTTCATCCATTTCTGAGCACGGCTTCATAGTGAACGACACTTAGCCAACGATGAATTTTCATGAATTTCGATTTTCTCAAAAATAACATTTCAAAAAGCGTTGTATCAAGGCACTGTGGGTTTCATCAGCCGTAAAACCTTTATAGCAACAGTATGATTTAAAGTTGCAGTTCACGAAATCAATTTTTGGCAATTTTTGGATAAAAAAAAACGAAATTTTGCATACTTTTTCTGGTTTCGGTTTTGAACAGAAATAACATGTTAGGTGTTACATATACAGGCAAACTTTCATTAGCTAAGTTGATCACCTACTACTGGTCGAAACCAGAGGATATTTTTTGATACCACTATTTGTTTCAAACAAAATTTTGAAACTCCTAATTTTTTTTTCAAAAACAACAAATTTAAAATATGTTTCTTTTTGTTTAGTTTTATTCGTTCAAAGATTTCTGAAAAAAAAGTTAGAGAGCAAACATTAAATTAGAAAAATCAAAAACAAAACGTAAACAAAGATTCAGCCACAATAATAAAAAAAACTTATCAAACTAAATAATAAACCCCCAAACTGGTGCACTCTCGGTGGAAACAAAGTTTTTTGAGTTTTCAGAGATCTCTAAATTGCAGTTTGCGTTTTTTCGGCGCAAAGCAAGCATTGATAGGCGGAGTCTCAGCTACTAAGTTTGGTGCAGTGGGACTTTGCCGGAAGAAGAAGCAGAAGAAGTTTGCTGCTGCTGTTGTTGAGTGATTGGAAAAATATCCGGTTTTATGGTGGTTTTGGGCGTCTGCTGGTCCTCATCTTTTTTTTCTGTTGAATCTGGTGATTCAATCGACTAAACGTTCCAGTAGTTTTCTCGCTCTGCTAAATCTCTAATGGATCCTTCCTGATTTTCGTAAAAGGGGATCGATTGGCAATCGTAGTTAAACAGTATTTTTCTCGGTGAACGATCAAGGCAAGTAGGGTCTTGAATATCTGTGCGCTTCAGCGCAGGATACGATTCAGTCACGCAACAACTCTCGTAGACCTGTTTTCTGCTTTAAATGAGGATACCAATTTGATCTAGCAAATAGTTGGGTAACATCATATGGTTTTTAGTGACCCATTCATCGAATTCTCTGCTTCCTGGATCAAGATCGTTCAAAGGACTTGCGTTTCGATGACGCATTTTCCGTTCCTGTTGAACCACTACGATAGAATCTCTGGTATAAGTTTGGTACAATATAGCTCTTTCAAGAGAATTAATTGAAATAATTTGCAGTGGAGTTGCCATCGTTGAAAATTTTGTTTTGTTTGATTTTGAGAGATTGAATAAAATTAGTGAGTAGATTTAGTTTGACGTACCACTTTTAGTTTTTTATTGCTGGTGGTCTAAGTTTTAACAAATTACCATAAATCGGGTTTTGTAAAATTTTAATATGTTTTCAGGGCTTTTGCAATTAAAGTTGAAATGTGATCGCTTTGAAAATCTATACTTCAAAGAAACAGCATGGCGCCTTTTAATGATACCCTAAGCACAAATGACAGAAGTTTTACACTTCAAAGAGATAACAGGCATGCCGCCAGGGTAAAACCGTTGAGATTTATGAGCTATAACGGGAATTTGCCAGACAGATTTGACATGTATAACTTAAACTCATAAATTTCCAACTGCAAGCAAATTAAAAGTCCCCAATGAAGCTAAAGGAATACCGTAAAAGAAATCGCCCGAGTTAAGCTATTCACCGGCTGGGTAAATCATTCTTAAATTGTCTCTTGACTGATACGGTTGAATAAAATTACCGCTACCCAACTATGTACACGCTTGAAAGTGATACTAACTTTTTTGATGACTTTCGTATATTTCTTCAGGAGAAAAACGTATAGTCAGAGTTGGAGCAAAAACATTCGAAAAAACAGGTACCTGTATTACTCTTAAATTGTAGAAGAAAACTGACAAAGAAGTGTTCAAAATGTATCAAGCAGTTACTTTGACGGCGAAAGAATTTGATTCAAAAGTAAAAAAAATGATTAAAGCACCAACTGGTGAAAAGATTTCAACTTCCACAACAGGAAACGATAAACCTCAAAAACGACGATATAAATCAAAACGATCGGTTTACTCCGAAAAAGACTGTAACAGTGAAAACGGAGACGATGATGAAGAAGATTATTCCAACAAAAAATGTCGGGTGGCTTGAGCAAATTGAAAAAAAAAACCCAGTTTCATTTATTTATTATCAGAATGGTTGAAGCAATGTATGAACAATCGCCGGAATACTTTAAACAATTTCGGAAAAACTTTAAATTTTTTTTCTGAACAATGAACCCGACGTCTCTGACCTTCCTTCTAATACAAACTTTGCATTTGCAGTCCATTCAAATCAGAACGAATTTTGTTCCCAATCTCCTGCCAATGGTCACCCACATTACCACGTTCTTATCGAAGTTACAAAATAATGCACTGAAGCAGTTAACAAGATGACCTTAAAATATTTTATTGTGCCTTGCCTCCTTTCATCCTTTAAATGTTTGATTATGCGGTGCAGCAAATATCATCTATCAGGACCACTGATGGAAAAATTGAAATTGGCTGTTAACTACAATTCGACTAACAACCTTGACACCGCCGGAGTTTCTTTGCGAAAACCATTGCCGCAGATTTGCTTTGCATCACAAATTCGATCCATTCAAACTCAAACTGATCTAATTACTAATGTAACCATTGAACGTTTTATTCGAATTTTGAATGGGGAAAATGCTGCTGAATTTTCAAAAATCTTTGATATTATTTTGAGTGGGTATGGTCGATTAGAGATTGATTCAAATGCTTTGTTTGTTAAGTTTATAATGGAGAAGAAATACAATTTTTGAAAAATATTTGTGAGATAATTCAAGCGGTATGTGTTCTAGCAACCATAAAACATGTTTTTTTTTTAAAATCAATTATAAATCATTAAAGAATCGCAACAGTATCACAAATTTATAACTTCATATGTTTAGCAAAACGCATCATGTCATGGTCTTTAACCTTGAAACCTATAGAAAATTTAAATGAAATTATAACATGAGCAACATAAATACAATAAAGTCCGCACAAGACCGAGTTAGCTGATTGGATTGGCTTATTCATCAGTATTTGGTTTCCCTCATGGATAGAACGTCTCATATTTTTGTATACATGTGGATAGTTGTGTAGGCTTCGTACAAGAGGATCTGCAAAAAAGATTTGACCACCAGCTTGAGCAAACAGTAACCAAGGAGTTCCTGGCTGGTCTGAGTTTGATGCGTTGACTATCATGAAACTATTGTCACGTTTCAATATTGTATTAAATGCTAAGTTACCGGGAAAAATGCCGCGAAATCGATGTTTCAAATGTTTGCATCGGTTAATAAGCTCAATAATCTGCAAATTGTCCATTTTTTCCCCGATTCAATTCATTAGAGTATTTTTAGCTATTTTTCTATCGCAACGCACGTAAACTGTTGATGCACGCTCTCCCACGAAAAGTAACTCTACATTTCCCCCAGCGGTGCATCAAACTTCAGTTCTACTGAAATGGTGCGATTAGTCAATTCAGGATGAATAAAGTCGTGTGAAGCCTCCTGAGTAGATGTGAGATCAAATGCCATAATATAATGATTGTGATAATTAGCCAAACTTATTCCATGACTATTGTTAAAAACAAAGTCTAGAGCTTCCAATGTGTTATAGTATATTCTTTTGTTATCAGTCGTTGACACAGGAGTTCCTGCAATGGGTAGGTTGTTTCGGTAAACAATGATTTCATTCAGCTGAAATTTTTGATAATGAAACGAGTTTGTTCGGTTAGTACCCAGGTATGCTGTATTCGAGCTCATTGCCAAAATCATTCGACGAACTGGCTCTTTGGCAAAAACGTCTTCTTGTCGCCAACTTTGCACACCAGTTGTGGCCAAAAAAGTTCTTGGTAAAACTTCAATATAATTGTATATTGCAAGTGTTTTTAACAGAGTTTTTTCTATCGATGATAGTACAAAATCTGTTACTGTCGTTTTGCGCACATTTATGTTTAAAGTAATGTTTATTAGCGTGCTCAGACATAATAACAAAGTCATTAGGAGATCGTCTCAGAGAAAATTTTATTGTAACACCGCTGATAAGATGTTTGTCGCATGATAAAAAATCACAGGCAATTTTACCAATTAATCGGAATTCGCTTGATGCTGCTACGATTCGCTTACGTTCAGCGACATCTTCAGCTCGCCCATTAGCACAATCAATACCTGATGGATTATCTTCATGATAATAGCCTTGACAAGCAAGCCACGTTTTCTTTGCATCAATACCGTGAGAAAATTCTGTCTCAATGAAAGTCTTATGGGCAAAATTGGCATTAGTTGTTGAAATTTTTTCTCCATTCAGGGACATGGTGCATTCGGAAAATAAAGATAAAAGTGGATTGTTAACCAAATATGGTGCGTCTCGTTGCCCTGCCTCTGTGGCGTGAGTTCGCAGTACATTACCATTATTTTGAACAATGCGTGCTACAATCTCCAAGCGAGTTCGTTGAAGATCAATAAAGTTGTTTCCATCTCCTAAAACTTGAAATTCGAGCATGGGACCATCAGGTGAATAAGATGAACCAATTTTTTGAGTGAAAGCATTTTCAAATGTAACGAGTAGAGGAGGTTTTTCAAATAAATCTAATGAGCTGTGAGTTGCTTCAGTTGGTAATAAATTAGAAATCATTTCGTAATTTGGTGAAAAAATTGGAGCGACTTCTCACTGGAGTTCGTTTCTTAGGAATGAGAGTTTTTCTTTTTCTTGTTGTTGTTGATGTTGTTGTCTTCCTCCGTTTTCTGCTCATACGCGACTTGCTGCGTCCAGCTCCAACTTGTTTTTTGATTGTGTTTTTTACTGTGTTTTTCAAGGCTTGTCTCGACGTTTTCTTCCTGGTTGCTATATCTATTAATTCGGGTGCTGCTTGAACAAGTAATTCTTTTCCAATACGTTTTGCTGATGGTAGTATAAATTTTCGAGCTAACGGAAGTGCTACTTCTCCAATACCCATAGCCAGAGCACCAAAGCCACTACCCACTGTCTGTAATGTCCCGAGAAGTGAGGCATGGTTGCTTGATTATGATAGTACGCATCCATAATCTTAATCAGAAAACTTTTGAAATTTTAAAGTCAAAACAACTTTTCCTCCTACTCCGGCAAATGGTACAAGTCTATCGATTTCTGTTCGTAGGTTTACCGCAATGCTCTGGATGTTATTCACGAGGAGTTTTTTATAATCTAAGTTGCTAAAAACTTTGCGATGATTTGGTTCAATCCTGCAAGCGTAACCGTTTTTCACACGTCGATTAGTATCAATGACTCTAAGCAATGGTGTTTAGTGTCACCCACAATCTGATAACGAATTATGTCCAAGTAGATAAACATCATTTGGGTTCCAGCACAGATATCAACAGGGTAGTCGGAGATGAGGTTTTGTGATGTGAGAGTGCTATGGATATGACTGGATTCTTTGTAGCCGATATGGTAACCAGTTCCATCTCTCAAACCTTTGAAACCTAAAATACTAGGAATTTGTGGACTTTCAGAGGTAATGCCTTCCCAATAATGCATCCACATTGAAAGATGTTTGGTAATGGGGTCGATGCTATAACTGATATTATCAAGATCAATCTTCCGATTGATTTCGTCGAATATTTTCTCGATTTCGTCATAAACACCCTTTGTTATTTCACCTTTTTCTCCATCATATGGTCTGGATATTTTTTCTTTTGCCACTTTAAGGCTTGCTTTAACTTTGTCTTTTTTGTAGTACACTAGTTTGGTATCCGTAACATTGTTAATATGAGTGGGAAACGTTATTTTTGTCAATGCAACTCTCCATCCACCTTGTAGATCGATATTTTCGCTTAGCAGATTTTTAAAGCTCGCTAGCGAGTTGTCATTGAAAATATTCATTGAGGCTGATGACACCAGTGTAATGGTAAATGAATTTTTTTCGCTTATAAAGTTGTCAGACATTGTTTAGTTTGATCCTTTCTTTTCGAAGACCCTGATTAGTTCAGGCTCATAAAATTTACCCTTTATTGGTTCCTTATCAGCGTCGATGAGGTTATAAGTTGGTGGGTTTCTTGTTGGGATGTCAAACATTTCAAAAACTTCGTCAGTGAATGATTGTTTGTATCCTTTTCGAAACGGAAGGTCAATTTTTGCTATTCTAACAAAATCGCCAACGTAGAGCTTTAGTCGGCGTACTAGTTTCTGCGATTGTTCCACTCTTAATGAAATCAAACGTGGAACGTCCTTTTTGGTAACTTCATTCGGGGCGATTTTGGTAACGCGGTTTGTTCTCGAGTTAATTGTGTTGACAAAATCTTGAAGCTTATCGATGTATGAGTAGGTCCATTTGACCTCCAAATACTTATAAATCAAACCCTTTAGTGATCGAATCTTCCTCTCCGCGAAAGCGGATTTTTTTTCACTCTCTTTTGTATAAGTTTCGATGTCCTTTTCCTCACATAAAGTTTTGAATGACCCCTGTGCCTTTATCTACCCAAACTTTTTTCGGCTGTTTTGTTTTTATCATTTGTTTGAATGCTTCCGCAGTTGAGGTGGCATACTTTGATTTCAATGGTTGTACACGTAGAAAGCGGGACATGCAATCCACTGCAACCATAAGATATTTAATGTTTTTAATGTAATCTGCAAGTTTATCAATATACGCCAGGTCAATTGACCATATTTTGTCTATGTCATGAACTATCACTTTGAGGCGTGGTGTTTTGCGACGAACTGTTCGATATTTTGTATATGCTGGCTCTGTATGTAAAAAACGTTTCGTTTTATTTCGTGAAATTTTTGATTCTTCTTTTAAATTCTGTACACTGCCAAACAATGCTGGACCTTTACTTGTAAATTTAGTTTTCAATATTTTTTCTTCAGCTGGTGTAATCTTGCCATTTTTTGTTTGTTTTTGTCTTCTTCTTCTCTGTCGTTGCAGAATCTGAATCGTTATCGGGCGTTTCGTACGACTCGGAGTCGTTTTCTGCTGCACCTTCTTCTCGTTTGGTTTTTTGCCGTGACCGTTCTCTTTCACCGTCTGCAACAGTCTTTCTGGTTTTGCGTCTCTCACTACTTTTTGAGTTGGCACTTCTTGACGTCGTCGACGACGACGACGAAGGTTTCTTCTCGGGAGAATGGAGGAGGAGGGCTGTAGATTTTGAAGGGGAATTTGTGGAACCTCTGCTTCTTTGCTTCTGTTGAGCTTGTTCCGTATTCGTTGACTGAACCTCGACTTTGGCATACTTGTTCATAACCAACCGTTCATCAAGTTTGAGTGACCTCAAAATCAGTATAAAAGCAGGGTTGTAAAGTTTTTTAGTTTGTTGTTGTATATCATACAGAAAAACTGATGCTTTAAGAACTGTTGGCACTTTATCAACGTAAATTTCTTCATTATCTTTATTTATTTCGACTCTCTCTGACTTTTTAATAACTTCAAGAACTTTTTTTGCTCGCTTAAGTTTGTGTTCGTCCATGAGCTGTAACTGTAACAGGATACGTTTTTTAGATAATGCCTCACTAAGCTCAACACTTGTTTCCATCTCGTTACCTTCATCATCATCATCATCATCATCATCATCGTCTTGAGAAGTGAGAGGGAGAGCTTGTTTTTGTGGATTGTTTTCTGCTTTGGCAACAATAGGTGGTTCAGGGGTTGTGGGAATGACTGCTGGCGTATCAATAGCTGATGTTGTTGTTCTTGCTGATTCATTTAGTGGTCTCAAACGGTTCAAATATGATAGTTGCGGTTTCTTGTGTTTGATTGAGTTGTCAAGCAAAATCTGTGCTGCATGTGGTTGATCTCTGATGTAAATATGCTTTGGAATTAGAACAAATTCTTCTGCTGCCATTTCTATGCAGTCAAATATTTGAAGCAAAAATAAAGTATTTGTCTGATTAGATAAAATCCTTGTTTGCTCAGTATAATAGCTCGTTTTTTTTCCGGACTCGTTTTTAGATTGATTAAAATTTTGTATGCTGTTTCGAATTTATTGAGGTTTGGGATACTGACAGGCCCATTACCGTTGACTACTTTGAGCAAGCATTCACAAACAACTGATATGATTTGACTATTTGATGTTTTTTTCTAATGAAGCCTCGTAGTTGAGTTGGGTTCAACTGTACCATGTGCTGCAGAATAAATAATTTTTTCGCGTTCATTTGTGATGGGTGTCACTTCTGCTTTATCTAAAGGTAAATAGAAAATTGACGGACCAGGTGGTATTATGTTTGAACAGTATCTGAGACAGTCTGATGTTCGGGGATCTAAATCTATTAATAGATGTCCGAAGCTGTCCTTTGTAGCCAGTTCATACGATTGACGTAAGAATTTAGGTGCATTTAGTTGCCTTCCGAGGTGATCAAGTTGCTGAATATCACGAGGTGATTTGAATAAAATGATGTGAGATGTGTTCAAATCAATAGCTCGGGACCATCGGCTTTGTTTGAATAAATTATGTTTAACATAAATAACATCTAAGCCCCTGTGTCTTCCTGCTGTTGCTAATTTAACGAATTCTTTGTCATTGTATATTTCTTCGCATGAGTCATCAAACACTAACAGAATGTTTTCAATGTTTCTCTGGTGTCATCCAAGCCAAGAACACTAAATTTGGAGATAGGTACGTCTCCGCTTTTGCTAGTCTTTCGTTGTTGCTCATTTGTCAGCCAATCAAAAAAGACCTTAGTTTTTTTCAGGGAACAGTGATTCCTAGAGTTATAATTAGGTTGTAAATGTCTATTGCAAGATGGATAATTCTTTAAAGGTAAGTTTTCAATTCTCGGGCAACCCAATTCATCAAGATTCACAACTTCTCGATCCAAGTACTTTGCAAGGAGTTCAGCTATCTCTTTTCCTTTGGCGTAAAATACAGCGTTAGGATTTTTCAAAAAAAAACTTTCAATAATCTGATTTAGGTTTAAATATAAATAATCTCCGCTTTCCCAGTGAATTCCGTGCAAGTATTGTGTTAACCAGTTGTACGCTTTTTGTTCAGCTTTGGGTAGTGAGTTGAAAGGGACTAGAGTTAGAAAAATAAGCGAGTCGCTATATTCAGAAGTCGTAATGACTATTTCTTTAACTATAAAGGTACTTTTTTTATAGCGAAATCCTTCCAAATCTATGACGACTGATCGTTCGCTCAACATTCTAATAACTGATAGAGTTCTGGTCTGGTTAGTTTGACGAATAAACAGAAAGTAATACCACTCAAACGACCAATCAGACTGCTGTTACACTTCCAGGGTAACATATAGCAGTAAGTGAGACCCGTGTTGTAAACTTCGTCAACAAAACCTGCAGCGTCATGTAAAATTGCATGCAGACGTAGTATTTTTGAATCTTTTAAATATTTGTCCAAGGAAGAGTCGTCTATGCCAATAAGACCTCCATATGGCCTAAGTTTAATAGCACTGGAAAAGAAAAACAAAGAACATGCAGCCAGAAAGTAATTCCGACGGTCAGAATTTTCCGGATAGGTTTTTTTCACAGTCAAATAAATCTCATGAATGATTTCCAAGTCTGTTGAGGTAACTCTACGTCCAAGGGTGCTTTAGTGTCACCCACAATCTGATAACAAATTATGTCCGCGTAGATAAACATCATTTGGGTACCAGCAGAGATATCAACAGGGTAGTCGGAGATGAGGTTTTGTGATGTGAGAGCGCTATGGATATGACTGGATTCTTTGTAGCCGATATGGTAACCAGTTCCATCTCTCAAACCTTTGAAACCTAAAATACTAGGAATTTGTGGACTTTCAAAGGTAATGCCTTCCCAATAATGCATCCACATTGAAAGATGTTTGGTAATGGGGTCGATGCTATAACTGATATTATCAAGATCAATCTTCCGATTGATTTCGTTGAATATTTTCTCAATTTCGTCATAAACACCCTTTGTTATTTCACCTTTTTCTCCATCATATGGTCTGGATATTTTTTCTTTTGCCACTTTAAGGCTTGCTTTAACTTTGTCTTTTTTGCAGTACACTAGTTTGGTATCCGTAACATTGTTGTTATGAGTAGGAAACGTTATTTCTGTCAATGCAACTCTCCAATCACCTTGTAGATCGATATTTTCGCTTAGCAGATTTTTAAAGCTCGCTAGCGAGTTGTCATTGAAAATATTCATTGAGGCTGATGACACCAGTGTAATGGTAAACGAATTTTTTTTGCTTATAAAGTTGTCAGACATTGTTTAGTTTGATCCTTCCTTTTCCAAGACCCTGATTAGTTCAGGCTCACAAAATTTACCCTCTATTGGTTCCTTATCAGCGTCGATGAGGTTATAAGTTGGTGGGTTTCTTGTTGAGATGTCAAAGATTTCAAAAACTTCGTCAGTGAATGATTGTTTGTATCCTTTTCGAAACGGAAGTTCAATTTTTGCTATTCTAACAAAATCACCAACGTAGAGCTTTGGTCGGCGTACTAGTTTCTGCGATTGTTCCACTCTTATTGAAATGAGACGTGGAACGGCCTTTTTGGTAACTTCATTCGGGGCGATTTTGGTAACGCGGTTTGTTCTCGAGTTAATTGTGTTGACAAAATCTTGAAGCTTATCGATGTATGAGTAGGTCCATTTGCCCTCCAAATACTTATAAATCAAACCCTTTAGTGATCGAATCTTCCTCTCCGCGAAAGCGGATTTTTTTCATTCTCTGTTGTATAAGTTTCGATGTCCTTTTTCTAACATGAAGTTTTGAATGACCCCTTGAACTCTGTGCCTTTATCTACCCAAACTTTTTTTGGCTGTTTTGTTTTTATCATTTGTTTGCATGCTTCCGCAGGTGAGGTGGCATACTTTGATTTCAATGGTTGTACACGTCGAAAGCGGGACATTCAATCCACTGCAACCATAAGATATTTAATGTTTTTAATGTAATCTGCAAGTTTATCAACATACGCCAGGTCAATTGACCATATTTCGTCTATGTCATGAACTATCACTTTGAGGCGTGGTATTTTGCGACGAACTGTTCGATATTTTGTATATGCTGGCTCTGTATGTAAAAAACGTTTCACTTTATTTCGTGAAATTTTTGATTCCTCTTTTAAATTCTGTACACTGCCAAACAATGCTGGACCTTTACTTGTAAATTTAGTTTTCAATATTTTTTCTTCAGCTGGTGTAATCTTGCCATTTTTTGTTTGTTTTTGTCTTCTTCTTCTCTGTCGTTGCAGAATCTGAATCGTTATCGGGCGTTTCGTACGACTCGGAGTCTTTTTCTGCTGCACCTTCTTCTCGTTTGGTTTTTTGCCGTGACCGTTCTCTTTCACCGTCTGCAACAGTCTTTCTGGTTTTGCGTCTCTCACTACTTTTTGAGGTGGCACTTCTTGACGTCGTCGACGACGACGACGAAGGTTTCTTCTCGGGAGAAAGGAGGAGGAGGGCTGTAGATTTTGAAGGGGAATTTGTGGAACCTCTGCTTCTTTGCTTCTGTTGAGCTTGTTCCGTATTCGTTGACTGAACCTCGACTTTAGCATACTTGTTCATAACCAACCGTTCATCAAGTTTGAGTGACCTCAAAATCAGTATAAAAGCAGGGTTGTAAAGTTTTTTAGTTTGTTGTTGTATATCATACAGAAAAACTGATGCTTTAAGAACTGTTGGCACTTTATCAACGTAAATTTCTTCATTATCTTTATTTATTTTGACTCTCTCTGACTTTTTAATAACTTCAAGAACTTTTTTTGCTCGCTTAAGTTTGTGTTCGTCCATGAGCTGTAATTGTAACAGGATACGTTTTTTAGATAATGCCTCACTAAGCTCAACACTTGTTTCCATCTCGTTACCTTCATCATCATCATCATCATCATCATCATCGTCTTGAGAAGTGAGAGGGAGAGCTTGTTTTTGTGGATTGTTTTCTGCTTTGGCAACAATAGGTGGTTCAGGGGTTGTGGGAATGACTGCTGGCGTATCAATAGCTGATGTTGTTGTTCTTGCTGATTCATTTAGTGGTCTCAAACGGTTCAAATATGATAGTTGCGGTTTCTTGTGTTTGATTGAGTTGTCAAGCAAAATCTGTGCTGCATGTGGTTGATCTCTGATGTAAATATGCTTTGGAATTAGAACAAATTCTTCTGCTGCCATTTCTATGCAGTCAAATATTTGAAGCAAAAATAAAGTATTTGTCTGATTAGATAAAATCCTTGTTTGCTCAGTATAATAGCTCGTTTTTTTTCCGGACTCGTTTTTAGATTGATTAAAATTTTGTATGCTGTTTCGAATTTATTGAGGTTTGGGATACTGACAGGCCCATTACCGTTGACTACTTTGAGCAAGCATTCACAAACAACTGATATGATTTGACTATTTGATGTTTTTTTTTCTAATGAAGCCTCGTAGTTGAGTTGGGTTCAACTGTACCATGTGCTGCAGAATAAATAATTTTTTCGCGTTCATTTGTGATGGGTGTCACTTCTGCTTTATCTAAAGGTAAATAGAAAATTGACGGACCAGGTGGTATTATGTTTGAACAGTATCTGAGACAGTCTGATGTTCGGGGATCTAAATCTATTAATGGATGTCCGAAGCTGTCCTTTGTAGCCAGTTCATACGATTGACGTAAGAATTTAGGTGCATTTAGTTGCCTTCCGAGGTGATCAAGTTGCTGAATATCACGAGGTGATTTGAATAAAATGATGTGAGATGTGTTCAAATCAATAGCTCGGGACCATCGGCTTTGTTTGAATAAATTATGTTTAACATAAATAACATCTAAGCCCCTGTGTCTTCCTGCTGTTGCTAATTTAACGAATTCTTTGTCATTGTATATTTCTTCGCATGAGTCATCAAACACCAACAGAATGTTTTCAATGTTTCTCAAACGATCGAATCAGTCAAATTTTACAAATTCAATATGAATTCTGCGAGCGTTTAACTCGTCCATAAGTACAGGTTGAATATCTTTGTAAAAAAATAACACTCTTTCAAATTTGGGATAAAATGATCTTCCTGTCAATACCTTGAAAATCAACTCTGTTTTTCCCGATCCTGACGGTCCTACAACTGCCATAAACAGTCTTGTCGACGTATCAATTATTTTTATTCATATCCTTGGGTTTGGTAGCACGTACCCAACTAAACCAGACAATATTGAAAACCAAACTGACGTTTCTTCACAGCTTATTTGCGTCCAAGAAAATTTATAGATGCAAAAAGTGAGTAAAATGAAAATTAAAATCATTTGAGACATAAAAACTACTTCTGATCTGGGGACTGTAACATCATTACAAAACTTCAAAGATTTTTGTTCAGTGTTTGTTTGATCATAAGCAAAATTGGTAACTATAGTAGCATCAGGCTCATTAATAGCTAATTCAGACATTCAGTTGTTCGATTTATATTTCTCTCTCTAACTGGTTCTTTCTAACTCTTCTTTATCTATATAAATGTGTTCTTGTCATAAAATATGTATTATCTATACTTCAGAACAATAAAAAATCTCGTATCGAGTATAACTTTTAGAGTCATTAGTTATGTCATTGTCATTGTCAAGCAGCATTTCCACAACATAATTGGCTGGCACATATTCAGTTTTTGCATGAAATACAACTTTCTTTACAGAGTTCTCTTTTACTAGTTTCTGAACTTCCTCAGGTAGGTCACTGCTTTGAAGATCCATTTGAACTCCGGGTTGACGTTTGGGCACTAAGACTAGCCTGGGAAGACATACTCCTCGTTTGTTGGCCAACATTTTGACTAAACTTGTTTGTGTCGTTGAAAATAGATGAATCGGTCAATCACTGGGGAAAAATTTCTTAAAATAGTCATTTCGTCTCCTGAGAGAGTAATTTGTCCTTTCCGCTGCACAACTTGACCTCGGCAATTGATTTGTTCTGTTCTGGTCAAAGTTATTTTGATATCACTCTCTGGTGTCATCCAAGCCAAGAACACTAAATTTGGAGATAGGTACGTCTCCGCTTTTGCTAGTCTTTCGTTGTTGCTCATTTATCAGCCAATCAAAAAAGACCTTCGTTTTTTTAGGGAATAGTGATTCCTAGAGTTATAATTAGGTTGTAAATGTCTATTGCAAGATGGATAATTCTTTAAATGTAAGTTTTCAATTCTCGGGCAACCCAATTCATCAAGATTCACAACTTCTCGATACAAGTACTTTGCAAGGAGTTCAGCCATCTCTTTTCCTTTGGCGTAAAATACAGCGTTAGGATTTTTCAAAACAAAACTTTCAATAATCTGATTTAGGTTTAAATATAAATAATCTCCGCTTTCCCAGTGAATTCCGTGCAAGTATTGTGTTAACCAGTTGTACGCTTTTTGTTCAGCTTTGGGTAGTGAGTTGAAAGGGACTGGAGGTAGAAAAATAAGAGTCGCTATATTCAGAAGTCGTAATGACTATTTCTTTAACTATAAAGGTACTTTTTTATAGTGAAATCCTTCCAAATCTATGACGACTGATCGTTCGCTCAACATTCTAATAACTGATAGAGTTCTGGTCTGGTTAGTTTGACGAAAAAACAGAAAGTAATACCACTCAAATGACCAATCAGACTGCTGTTACACTTCCAGGGTAACATATAGCAGTAAATGAGACCCGTGTTGTAAACTTCGTCAACAAAACCTGCAGCGTCATGTAAAATTGCATGCAGACGTAGTATTTTTGAATCTTTTAAATATTTGTCCAAGGAAGAGTCGTCTATGCCAATAAGACCTCCATATGGCCTAAGTTTAATAGCTACGTCATAATTTAAATCGTTTTCACTGGAAAAGAAAAACAAAAAACATGCAGCCAGAAAGTAATTCCGACGGTCAGAATTTTCCGGATAGGTTTTTTTCACAGTCAAATAAATCTCATGAATGATTTCCAAGTCTGTTGAGGTAACTCTACGTTTTTCCAATTTCATTTTTTTCCAACACTCTTTGAGCCTGCTGAATTTCAAAACAGTGGAAATAAAAGTAACCGTTTAGATGCCAACAGCTGATACCTACAACTCGGTGATATACATTGAATTAGACCATCAGCCTTTTTCATATATTTTTAACATTTTAGTAAACATTAATTTTCAGTATGCGCTTTATTTTTGTTACAATCAGCTTAGTGACAAAGTCAAACAAGAAGTCAAATCTAGACAATTTCAAGAGTATTATTCGACAAATCAAATGTTTTTACCAGTTTTTGTTTCCAAATCAAACTCAAAATTTCTAAACTGGTTGAAAATAACACGCAGCTAAAAGTACAATTTATTCTGTCTGTGTTTTCGTGATAAGCGTATTTTAAACTCGGGGAAAATTTAGGAAACATTTAGCACAATTATCACCTTCCGAAACCTGCTGTTCCAAAAATTTTTATTTGATGAACAATTTCATGTGATTTAAAATGTTAATTTGCTTGTTTTAGATGCCATCATACATCGAAACTGTAAAAATCCCTTTCGGGGGACTAGTGCTCATAAACATTCCTGTTGAAGAAATTCACGTCAGATATAAGGCTGGGCCCGATCCTGAGGTGCTAGTGGTGAAGGAGCTGTGGGTCAAACCGCGTCAGTGGGCTTAGGGGAAACCCCTTCCCCGGACTTTCGTCCCTGGGTCGCCCGAGTGGGAACTCCTCTCTGAGCAACTCAGGGACGTGGTCACCCTCGGGGGTTGGATTGCCTACAGGGCTTCTGATCTGCTGGTGCTGATGGACAGCCCAGCAGCCTCTATTTATTCTTACCTCTTCTTATAAAGAAGAGATTTTTTTTTACCAAATTTTATTTTTTTAGCCCCCTTCCTCAACATCCCCCTTTCTTATTTTCTTTAATTTGTTTATAATGATTATTATTACCAATCCTTCGACGAACTCAACTTTCGGGTTAGTAATTCTTTATTTGTTCAAATAGATCATTCATTTTTGCCTAAATAGAGGTGGCGGCCGCCGCACTTGACGAATTTTCCTTTCTTCGAGATTCAGCAATAAAACATGCATTTTTGAAGGAAATCGTTCACCGCAGCCAACAGTTAAGCTACGCTGCCAAAATATTGGCTTTCCTATATACCATATAGTTTGGTTGCATATAATAGGTATATAACGTCATTGTACATGTAAACAAGCCAATACCCCCAAACTTCAGAAGGGAAAACATGCACCAACCAAAACCTAATTCCTTTCCCGTTTCCATAAAGTGGCTGGAAAATTATCAATTTTAACCCCCCTTAAAACATGCGTGCCCGAAAAAGTAGAGGCTTTAACCCCTATGGGGGTTAAAAGTGGTAAGTACAACGGCACACCGAATTTTTTGGGGGGGGGGGGTTAAAAGTGGTCATTTTCCTAGCCACTTTTACTATACTACTGATTTCACAAACAGATTTCAAAAAAGTTGTCTCAATGTTTTAGTGAAAAAAGTTTTTGAAATTGTGGTTAACTTCTTACATTTTTTTTCGGAGCACAGCCACTGGCAACCCTTTTTAAAAAAGGGGGCTAAACTCATAGAGTAGAGAACTGTTTCAGAATTTTTGTTTCTTTTCTTCTAGAATGCCGAGCATCTTTACCCATCGCATTGAAGTCAGTCGACGATGAGAGTGATGTTAAGTGTGACACTTGGAACGATGCAGAATCACTGATTGACTACTCGGGGTGTGTCAGCGAACTTGAAAAGTGGTACCCTTGTCCTAACAGGGATGTGCTTCACTTTCAGTCATTTTCTGTACTGCAAACTTTGTTCCACCGAGAATGAAGCTTTTTCAGTGCGTTTTGAAACTTACACAATCGTTTTTGTGATTTCTTCTATCAACTGAAGCAGCATATTTAACTTTTTGCGAAAAAGATTGTTGCCATTCTAGTGGTTGCTCTGATTTCCGAAAAGATGAAGGACCATTTATGCTTTAGCTGGTTGTTTTTTTTCAGCCAATTTTCGATTTTTCTAACCTAGTGTTTTTGACGTAAAATTTTAAATACCCTTAAGGCGAGTCAAGTGGCTTTATTGTTAGGTTAGGCGACGATTCGTCCAACTCGCTCTATTCCAATTTACCTTATGTCTATTCACACTGGGCCACTCTGCCCTACGTCCCAATTTCACCTATTTCATTTTTCCCTACACTCGTGTTATACTTCTAGTTTGAAGTCTTGCATAGAACGAATCCGATTAGACGCTTAAAACATGCCATCGTACTTCATAGGAGTATGGGATGACAATGAGGAAAAACACGAAAAAAATTCCTTTTTCAATTTTTTCATCAGTTTTGCAAACAAGAACTTTTATTTGGTAGTAGTGGGTCAAACTTCGGGGTTTCGAAGTCGAAATTTGTCTCGCAAACAAACTACTAGCCACTGAATAAAAAACTCTCAAAACGTTTTTTAAATGCCTAATTTTTCACTTTTTCAGGTTTTTTGGAAGGATAACCTTGTTAGAAATATTCAGCGTTCCTAGCAGGGCAAAAAACTTATTTTGCTTTTTTAATATTACAAATATGAGGATTCTTAAGCTTCTCACCCTGCGTTTTCCAACCCCATTTTCTTAACCCCTCTCATATAACACCACAATTAGATAACCCCACTATAATTTAACACCTACCTTATACCAATTGTTAGAACCAGAGTGAAACTTAATTGAAAAAGATTCGGAACCACAAAGTCGGAAAACAACAGAGCTTTATTTGCAAAAACGTTTGCAAACAAAACGAAATAACATGTATGCTGCTATATGCGGTTTAGACTTGAACATTTGAAAAGAAAAGACCTTGCCAATAGACTAGACTTTGATGTGAACTTGAACTAATCCGATTAACATGAATAAAAGTAGTAATCGATAATGATAAAACTTTTCCAAAAAAGAACCTGATCCTGAAAATGTTCTCGATCATAGAAGATTAATTGGTCGAACTTATCTGAAATATAGAGGGAAAACTGGTTGTGACCAAAAGCTGAACTAATCTAAGTTATGTTCAAAGCCAATAATTTTAACAAAAACGTAACCAATTTATCGAACCATCTAAAATTTGTCAAATTTTTTTTGAATTGACGTCCTATTAAGCATTGTCTAAAGAGAATGCCAACCTCTTTTCCTAGTCTAGCATCCCACCAAAAGAGCGATCCCTCAGGGATTAAACTGCTAGAGACACCATTTTTTAAATGCGGCAGAAGACTGTGCGTTCTTTGCATCTCCGGAAGGCTGCATGAAAACGTTTTTTCTCAAAAAAATTGACAAAAAAAATCATCAAAACGATTATACAGAGAACAAATGAAAATTTTTTCGCTTAAAATCGCCAGAGCGCGAAAGATATGAAAATCAATTTTCACTTCGTAGAAATTCATATGATTCTGTTTCTTTTGTTACAGGCCCATTTTTTTTATTTTTTGTAAATTGGTTACCACTGTAGGCGTAAAAGAAATTGAGTATTTGAAGCGATGCGTTTTGTTGGAAGTTTGCAATTACTTTTCATATACTGGGATGCGAACCACTGAAAATTGACTCTACGCCATATTTCCAGCACCCTACAGCGTTTGTGGTTCTGGCCGAACCAGAGGTTGCAGCACCTTTTTGATTCCAAAATGAGAAAAGGAATAGGACTGCTCGATTCGAGATGAGACCTTTTATGTAATAACAACCAAAATAAAAGCAGTGCTTGTCAATTTTTGCAATTTTTCCGACTATTTTTTGGTGCAATGGCATACTATTTGAACTTTTTTGTAAATTTTATCGTACGACGCTCATATTTTTTCTTCTGATTCAGAAGCCAGGGAATAATACATTTAAGTGCTAATTCAAACCTGTGGTTTAAGTTTTACTCCAATTTCAATTCAATATCAGCAATTTTTAAATTTTTTTTCTGAGATAGAAGAAAAAGTTGCAGACAACTTGAAAAGATGAAAAAAAAACATCCAGACACATTTGGATTCTGCGAAGCGGCCTGCTCATAATTGTTTCAAGTCTTCTGTCAGGATTTACATTTTTAGGGCATCTAAGTAATGTTAGTTTCTTCCGTTTTTTCTGTAAGAAAGCTTAAATGCAAGTAGGGGCTATCCCTGAAAGACTAGTATCTATAGAGTAAGTTGATAAAATGTTTTAGCAGTGACTTTGAAAGTTCCGTTAGCCAACTGAAATGATGATTTTTTGAGCACACGAAGCATTTCCCTGTCGAAAATAAAATAATATTTTCTTGATTATTTTGTTCATTGCAAATGTTACGAAGTTTTCAAATAGCTTGGGTAGTTGTAAATTGCTGGTTGCCGGGGACAATGCTTTTACTAATTTCCCCATTGCTTGTGCATGCGTTGTGCAGTTCGAACTAAGATTTCTTTGGTTGTTTGCGCATATTGAGTCAGAATATCTCCTGTTATGGGCTGAATTGCAGTGGCGACTGCAACCATCGTGGTATTAGTCTCGTTCAGATCCTTGCTGTTTTTTGAAACTATTCGAGCATCAGGTTTTCCAGCAGAAGTTTCATGTTTATGCTCACTTATCGTTTCAGTACACTTTTCACGGCATTTAAGAGTTTGATACTTTGAGCAATTCCAGTTCGCAGTGGTTTTGTTTTTACATTTAGACAAGTGAAAAAATCCTAATTTGAACACAGAGATCTAACAGAGTTTTGCAAAACTTGCGATGCAACTTTATAGTAAGAAAGACACAAAAAACATGACAAAGTTGTTGCATTTGTTTTTTTATATTTTTATCATCAAAAACAGCCGACCTCCAACATAGTTTTCAGGCCTACCTGCTATTCCGAGGACACGTTTTTGAATTATTGGAAAATTGTGCTGGTAGACTACAATGATGAAAGTACCAAACTTCACTAAATCTGATTTACTTTTCAAATCGGTTAATGAAAAACTTATAAATACCAATAAACAATATTCAGTTTTTCAAAAGCCAAAAACAAGAATAGGAAATCAACAAATGTGCTCTGAAAAAAATATAAAACTGTTCTAAAAAACACAACACTATTGAAAATGAGATTTTTGCAAAAAGTTTCGAAAACCAACTTCGAAACGATTTAAAAATTTAAAGCTTTTTAGCGAGTTCAACAAAAAAATAGATCAGAGATAAAACGAATGCAACAAGAACACATGAATTAGACACGGTTTTTGAAAAGCAATTGATTTTGAACAACAATGAAGCCAAAAAAACGCTTAGAGAAGTCCGATTAGAACTTCATTGGCTTCATTGATTTTGAACAACAATGAAGCCAAAAAAAAACGCTTCAAAAAAGTCCGATTAGAGAAGACAAACAAGTTGACTGAAAAACGGTTTACGAAAAAATCATCGAGAAACTATTAAAACATTTGTTAAAAAATTATGCCATAAAACTGTTTTTTACAATAATGCAGCCCAAAAACTGGTTCAAATTAACTAAATGTGAGAAAAAGTTAATACAATAATGCGAACAAAAACAGGAATAAAAAGAAATTAGTCTTGCTATTCTGAACAAAATTATCAAAAATTTTGATATTGAACATCTATAATCAATTACAATTGAAGCTTGCTGGTATCCAGTTTTTAAAACAACAGCGCTCGACGGTTTCGAGCGCGAAATAATGTGGCACTTCAAAATGCGTTGGTGATAATCACATGAACTAGAAACGTACTCAAATGCTTAGCTTAGTTTTCAAAGCAAGGTTGTAAGTTCCGAAGCACATCCCTTATTAGAGCCGGAACTGATGCTTGGTGGGCACACGAGGAAGTTCGAAACGGAATGAACGGCTGGCAATACGATTTGTGCTGCGGAAATTCCGATTTGGAAGTGAGTGAAAAACTTGATTCGATTGGTTTTTGCAAAAAAGACCTATGTGAATTCAAAGGCACTCGAGATAAAAAGCCTGGATTTTGCATTCGATCACCTCGACTAGCTTGTACAGCTACAACTAGAGTTGAACTAAATGGAATTATGGAAAGCCGCGAGGAATCGATTATGGTTTCAAATCAGTGTTGTTACAATGGAACAACCGACGAATTAATAGAAAGTTCAAATTCTGCGGGTTGTATGCAACGAGAAGTTGGTTCAATTGACAATATGATTCGGCATTACACAAGCTACCTGAAACCATTTTACGAGTGTTGTCGTCAATCGCCTCAATTCAAATGCGATAACATATTCAAAAAACACCGCCCGACTATCATCGGCGAGTACTGGCCTCGTAACATCCTCATAAACAGAGGAGACCCCCACTTGCAGACAGTGGACGGAGTCAGCTACCCCTTCATGGGGCTGGGCGTCTACAGGATGCTTATCACTGATGATTCACCTTCAAAATTCAGCCACAAGGTTGTCGTTTAATTCCTCCTTGAAAATAAATTCAACACTGCATAACAAGAAATTGGATTTTCAATCGAAGATGAAGGCTTTTTTAAAATTAGAAGTAATTTCCGTCCAAACTTATATGAGACTAACTTGTGATATTATATCTCGTTGTACAAATTTCGAGCTTTGCATTTCGGTACGCTTTTTAAAATTTTAAAGAAGGTTAAAAAGTTTCCTTTAGTTTCGTTTTTTTTTCGATGTTTTAAGAATGACTGCGCATCTAATACCCAGCCATTTTTCTAATAGTTTTCTGGGATCTTGTCAGCTATATTATAAAAGGGGGCTTCGCAATAACGTACAAAAATCAAATATGCCTAGCCGTTGAATTAGTATTTTATAGGAGTGGCATTTCGTTACAAGGTACCATAGGGGGAAGGGGAATAATTAAGGAGATCCGTTTTCTGTATCTTGCTAGGTCTGCAAGGGGGACTCAGCTGCTCGACATAGCACTGACAGGAAACGTTTCCATTTCGGAAGCATTTGTCCAGTTCGAATCACAAATCAAAGCTGCCCACTTTTGGAACGAAGTCTTTAGACTAACCGAGAAGAACTTCTTCATCAAAACAGCGCAGCCAGCGGACGAATCCGATGACCTGACCGAAAAATGGACATTTGCTGTGTCTATGTGTGTCATGACGCTGTTTCTACTGCTTCTTCTGGTCATGGTTTTCAGGAAGTGTCTCGATAATGGATGGTTAATTTTTACAAGAGGAGTCAAGGTCGACGTTGTGGTTAACCAGAATCAGGAGGGTGAGGATCATTTTCCTCATCAAGAAGTACGAGCCCTCTTTTGGATTGACGAAAGAGATGAAACTCCATACCTTAGATGAAATAAGAGAATAACTATCGAAGCTAAGAGAATAACTATATACATTTCTGAATCAAGCTAAATTTTTTTTTTAAAAAAGCCAAAACCTGAGTTGATTGATTCAATGCAAGTCTTTTGTTAGAAGAAATTGAGCCGATTTCTCTCGATAATTTTATAGGACTTATTTTACTGTAATAGAAGTTGTATTGAGTCGCTCACAATTCCAAAAAAAATAGGTTAAAAATAAAATTAACTTGAAAAAATTGTTATGAAATGACATCTGTTCGCCACCTTTGAAGACTTTAAAGCTTGCAAGGATTATAGTTGCTTAGTTTTCTATAATTCAATTCAATTTTTTTTATACTTTTTATATAAAATGGCGAAGTAAGATAGAGTTAGAGGTTGGTTTTCTCACACATCTCGATTCTGAATCACTTTTTACAGGGGTGAACATATGGACACGGAAGGGCATACGTCCTCCCTTGTGAATTTGAAAACCTTAACTGATCGACGCAGAACTCTTCATTGAGAAGTTTTTGGAGGACGAGGGAAACTGATAGAACCTTTGTGCAAAAATCACATTTATTCAGAATAATTTGAGCCCTAAGTACATCTTACTATCTGAATTGGATTTGAAATGGATGCAAACTATAAACCTTTGATAGTTTAAACACAAAATAAGTCAAGTTTATCCTTAAAGTGGTACCCTTGTCCTAACAGGGATGTGCTTCACTTTCAGTCATTTTCTGTACTGCAAACTTTGTTCCACCGAGATTGAAGCTTTTTCAGTGCGTTTTGAAACTTACACAATCGTTTTTGCGTATTCTTCTATCAACTGAAGCAGCATATTTAACTTTTTGCGAAAAAGATTGTTGCCATTCTAGTGGTTGCTCTGATTTTTCTAGTAGGTTTTTTAGTGGTTGCTCTGATTTCCGAAAAGATGAAGGACCATTTATGCTTTAGCTGGTTGTTTTTTTTTTCAGCCAATTTTCGATTTTTCTAACCTAGTGTTTTTGACGTAAAATTTTAAATACCCTTAAGGCGAGTCATGTGGCTTTATTGTTAGGTTAGGCGACGATTCGTCCAACTCGCTCTATTCCAATTTACCTTATGTCTATTCACACTGGGCCACTCTGCCCTACGTCCCAATTTCACCTATTTCATTTTCCCCTACACTCGTGTTATACTTCTAGTTTGAAGTCTTGCATAGAACGAATCCGATTAGACGCTTAAAGCATGCCATCGTACTTCATAGGAGTATGGGATGACAATGAGGAAAAACACGAAAAAATTTCCTTTTTCAATTTTTTCATCAGTTTTTCAAACAAGAACTTTTATTTGGTAGTAGTGGGTCAAAATTCGGGGTTTCGAAGTCGAAATTTGTCTCGCAAACAAACTACTAGCCACTGAATAAAAAATTCTCAAAACGTTTTTTAAATGTCTAATTTTTCACTTTTTCAGGTTTTTTGGAAGGATAACTTTTTTAGAAATATTCAGCGTTCCTAGCAGGGCAAAAAACTTATTTTGCTTTTTTAATATTACAAATATGAGGATTCTTAAGCTTCTCACCCTGCGTTTTTCAACCCCATTTTCTTAACCCCTCTCATATAACACCACAATTAGATAACCCCACTATAATTTAACACCTACCTTATACCAATTGTTAGAACCAAAGTGAAACTTACTTGAAAAAGATTCGGAACCACAAAGTCGGAAAACAACAGAGCTTTATTTGCAAAAACGTTTGCAAACAAAACGAAATAACATGTATGCTGCTATATGCGGTTTAGATTCCCTGGCTGATATTGAATTGAGCAATTCCAAATGTCATTTTGAGTTTTTTTGGGGCCTTAACGAATTCCGAGCCTTTTTTGCATCGCTCCAAAGACGCCCGTAGAAAATATTTAGGGCTCGTTTGGCAAAAATGGCTGTCCGAAAGTAGCACCTCAAACAAAGCACGGCAGTCCTCAATTTGAAGCCTTTTTCTACTTTCAGCCAATCTACATTTTTGTTTATTTTTCAGAAGGCGTGATTGTGACCAACACTACAGACTACGCGTATCTTCACAGAGCTTTCGGAACCAGCTGGTTTGTGGATCCAGATGAGTGGCTCTTTAAACAGAGAGATATTGTCTCTTCCATCGAGAATGATATTGCCGAGGGGTCTCCATTTGAGCCGATTTATGAGCCAATTTTTACGAATGAGCAGCTGCAACTCGAAGCTTATGAGGCGAGTTACATTTCAAAAAGGAGATTATTGAAATTCCAAAAAAAATTTTTAAAAAAACTGAAATAGCCACAAGGTTGTACAGGGGCGGATTTAGGGAGGGGGGTTGTTGGGGGCAGACGCCCTTTCTCAGGGATTCGAACCCCTGCCAACCCAAAGGGTCCCCCTTTTGGTACTTTTTAAGAAATCCATTTTTGGCCGACCGACCCTAAAATTTTTCTAAAGTCGCCTTTGGCGCCAATATATACTACTTTTGAGGGGGAGCGCGCGCCAAAAAAAAACGCGTTTTTTTTGTCAACATTTTCCAAAAAGTGCCCAAAAAGTGCCCAAAGGGTCTTTTTACTGCTTTGGGAGAGCTCGGAAAATCAATCTGATCGACCTAAAAAAAAACAAAAAAAGGTCGTCAAACTTGTCGAAAATTTTTTGAAAATCCCCCCCCCTCGAGAAAATCCTAGATCCTCCCCTGAGGTTGTAGTTAAATTCCTCCTTGAAAATAAATTCAACGCTGCATAACAAGGAATTGGATTTTAAAACGAAGATGAAGGCTTTTTTTAAATTAGAATAGGACTGCTCGTTTCGAGATGAGACCTTTTATGTAATTACAACCAAAATAAAAGCAGTGCTTGTCAATTTTTGCAATTTTTCCGACTATTTTTTGGTGCAATGGCATACTATTTGAACTTTTTTGTAAATTTTATCGTACGACGCTCATATTTTTTCTTCTGATTCAGAAGCCAGGGAATAATACATTTAAGTGCTAATTCAAACCTGTGGTTTAAGTTTTACTCCAATTTCAGTTCAATATCAGCAATTTTTAAATATTTTTTCTGAGATAGAAGAAAAAGTTCCAGACAACTTGAAAAGATGAAAAAAAACATCCAGACACATTTGGATTCTGCGAAGCGGCCTGCTCATAATTGTTTCAAGTCTTCTGTCAGGATTTACATTTTTAGGGCATCTAAGTAATGTTAGTTTCTTCCGTTTTTTTTTAAGAAAGCTTAAATGCAAGTAGGGGCTATCCCTGAAAGACTAGTATCTATAGAGTAAGTTGTTAAAAATTTTTAGCAGTGACTTTGAAAGTTCCGTTAGCCAACTGAAATGATGATTTTTTGAGCACACGAAGCATTTCCCGGTCGAAAAATAAAATAATTTTTTCTTGATTTTTTTGTTCATTGCAAATGTTACGAAGTTTTCAAATAGCTTGGGTAGTTGTAAATTGCTGGTTGCCGGGGACAATGCTTTTACTAATTTTCCCATTGCTTGTGCATGCGTTGTGCAGTTCGAACTAAGATTTCTTTAGTTGTTTGCGCATATTGATTGAGAATATCTCCTGTTATGGGCTGAATTGAGGTGTGGCGACTGCAACCATCGTGGTATTAGTCTCGTTCAGATCCTTGCTGTTTTTTGAAACTAGTCGAGCATCAGGTTTTCCCGCAGAAGTTTCATGTTTATGCTCACCTATCGTTTCAGTACACTTTTCACGGCATTTAAGAGTTTGATACTTTGAGCAATTCCAAATCGCAGTGGTTTTGTTTTTACTTTTAGACAAGTGAAAAAATCCTAATTTGAACACAGAGATGTAACAGAGTTTTGCAAAACTTGCGATGTAACTTTATAGTAAGAAAGACACAAAAAACATGACAAAGTTGTTGCAATTGCTTTTTTAATATTTTTTATCATCAAAAACAGCCGACCTCCAACATAGTTTTCAGGCCTACCTGCTATTCCGAGGACACGTTTTTGACTTATTGGAAAATTGTGCTGGTAGACTACAAGGATGAAAGTACCAAACTTCACTAAATCTGATTTACTTTTCAAATCGGTTAATGAAAGACTTATAAATACCAATAAACAATATTCAGTTTTTCAAAAGCCAAAAACAAGAATAGGAAATCAACAAATGTGCTCTGGAAAAAAATATAAAACTGTTCTAAAAACACAACACTATTGAAAATGAGAGTTTTGCAAAAAATTTCGAAAACCAACTTCGAAACGATTTAAAAATTTAAAGCTTTTTAGCGAGTTCAACAAAAAAATAGATCAGAGATAAAACGAATGGAACAAGAACACATGAATTGGACACGGTTTTTAAAAAGCAATTGATTTTGAACAACAATGAAGCCAAAAAAAACACCGTTTCACTTTTTCAAAAAAGTCCGATTAGAGAAGACAAACAGGTTGACTGAAAAACGGTTTACGAAAAAATAATCGAGAAACTATTAAAACATTTGTTAAAAAATTATGCCATAAAACTGTTTTTTACAATAATGCAGCCCAAAAACTGGTTCAAATTAACTAAATGTGAGAAAAAGTTAATACAATAATGCGAACAAAAACAGGAATAAAAAGAAATTAGTCTTGCTATTCTGAACAAAATTATCAAAAATTTTGATATTGAACATCTATAATCAATTACACTTGAAGCTTGCTGGTATCCAGTTTTTATCATCATAACACAATGAAAATACGCAAAACCGGAGGAAATAAAAAACTCTAATTGAAATAGCAAAACGAAGAACTGGAGTAGCCTTTTTGAATTCAAAAGTTTTCAAAAATTTTGAATTTATTTGTTTCTGAGTTGCTGGCAATTCGGGCTTGCTTGATTCTTCTTTCATAAACTGAAACAGTTATTGTTTAAATCAAAAGGGGCTAAAAATATTGGATGCATATTTCTAATTGTTGTCGAGGAACTTTGCAAAGTTTTGAAAAAAATGCAAAAACACCTAAACACAATTACGTACACCAGAAAAAAATGATTAAAACAGCTGATTAAACAAATAAAAGCATAAAAAGATAAAATCAAAGCTATTTACAAACAAAAATTTCAAAAAAAAATCAAATATAAATTTTTTTTTCCTTTTAAGGTTTTCACTTTTATCAGGAAGGGTGTGAGAAAATGATTTTGATTTGTCTAAAACAGTTTGTGAGACTTCGATCATTCTTATGAAAACCAATAACAAGTAATTGAAAAAGAATCCTTCAGAAAATGAGCCGACGGAAACAAAGCCGACAATCAAGTGCAGAAAAAAAAGCCGAAATTTTGGCTCAAAACTTTTAACAATCACACTTATAACAATCACACCAGGCCCATTCCTAACCTAACAAGCACATAATACCTTTATTTCTACAGTAAACACGTGGAAATTCAAAGTTGTGAAAGTCGGAGTTACGGTATCATCGAGATCATACTCTACTCTTTTCCATAAACTCAATGAAAGTCATCTAATTTTTGACCGACATCATCGAAAAACAACAGCGCTCGACGGTTTCGAGCGCGAAATAATGTGGCACTTCAAAATGCGTTGGTGATAATCACATGAACTAGAAACGTACTCAAATGCTTAGCTTAGTTTTCAAAGCAAGGTTGTAAGTTCCGAAGCACATCCCTTATTAGAGCCGGAACTGATGCTTGGTGGGCACACGAGGAAGTTCGAAACGGAATGAACGGCTGGCAATACGATTTGTGCTGCGGAAATTCCGATTTGGAAGTGAGTGAAAAACTTGATTCGATTGGTTTTTGCAAAAAGGACCTATGTGAATTCAAAGGCACTCGAGATAAAAAGCCTGGATTTTGCATACGATCACCTCGACTAGCTTGTACAGCTACAACTAGAGTTGAACTAAATGGAATTATGGAAAGCCGCGAGGAATCGATTATGGTTTCAAATCAGTGTTGTTACAATGGAACAACCGACGAATTAATAGAAAGTTCAAATTCTGCGGGTTGTATGCAACGAGAAGTTGGTTCAATTGACAATATGATTCGGCATTACACAAGCGACCTGAAACCATTTTACGAGTGTTGTCGTCAATCGCCTCAATTCAAATGCGATAACATATTCAAAAAACACCGCCCGACTATCATCGGCGAGTACTGGCCTCGTAACATCCTCATAAACAGAGGAGACCCCCACTTGCAGACAGTGGACGGAGTCAGCTACCCCTTCATGGGGCTGGGCGTCTACAGGATGCTTATCGCTGATGATTCACCTTCAATCGGGGGTCAGACTGAACTGCAGGCGAGCATGCGGAGGGTCGGCAACGGGACTGTGTTCAGCGGGATAGCAGTCAAACACGGAAACACTCTCCTAGAAGTCTACGTTGACAAGATTGCAAAAGTTAAATTAGTGATTAACAACTTCGAGAAGACACTGGGAGAAAGTGTCGGGGAATATATCCTGGCCAATGTTGCAGTGGAAGAGAGAGATGATTTGAAAAGTGTTCGATTTCAGTTTTTGGGGAATATGTTGATTGTGGAAGTGTATGTAATTCAGAACTTCCTCAACCTGAAGATCTCAGTTCCGCCCTCGTTCAAGTTTCAGATGAGGGGACTCCTGGGATATTACGACGGAGACCCAGACAACGATTTCCAAACCCCTGGTTGGTTACATTTTCAATTCAGTATGCGTCGAAGTACTCAAATTTTCAACTGTTAAAATACTTCAAACGAAAGTCATTATCAGTGGCGTGCGCAAGAAATTTTTTGCGGAGAGGGCAAAAACTTTTCGGGCTTTCTTTTTAAGGCCAGCCATTTTGAGTTTTTTTGAGCCTTTACGAATTCTGACCCTTTTTTGCATGGCTCCAAAGACGCCCGTAGAAAATATTTATGGCTCGTTTGGCAAAAATGGCTGTCCTAAAGTAGCACCACAAACAGAGCACGGCAGTCCTCAATTTGAAGTCTTTTTCTACTTTCAGCCAATCTACATTTTTGTTTATTTTTCAGAAGGTGTGATTGTGACCAACACTACAGACTACGCGTATCTTCACGAAGCTTTCGGAACCAGCTGGGTTGTGGATCCAGATGAGTGGCTCTTTAAACAGATGGATATTGTCTCTTCCATCGAGAATGATATTGCCGAGGGGTCTCCATTTGAGCCGATTTATGAGCAGCTTTTTACGAATGAGCAGCTGCAACTCGAAGCTAATGAGGCGAGTTACATTTAAAAAAGGAGATTATTGAAATTCCAAAAATTTTTTAAAAAACTGAACTAGCCACAAGGTTGTAGTTAAATTCCTCCCTGAAAATAAATTCAACACTTTATAACAAAGAATTGGATTTTTAATCGAAGATGAAGGCTTTTTTAAAATTAGAAGTAATTTCTGGTCTAAGTGCTCAGTTGCGTGGCCTTATCGATTTAATCCTTCCTATTGAGAGCTTATCAAATTAATCCGGTCATTAACTAGTGTGGCAATAGCCTGCACAATTTTGGGACAATTTTGTCTGGGAACCAAATGTCTGGGACACTTTTCGCATTTTGGACTGTTTTTGCCGGGACATAAATGTCTGGAACACAAGTGTCCTGACACGAACTCGTTGTACAAATTTCGAGCTTTGCAACTCGGTACGCTTTTTAAAATTTGAAAGAAGGTTAAAAAGTTTCCTTTAGTTCCGTTTTTTTTGATGTTATAAGAATGAATGCGCATCTCATACCCAGCCATTTTTCTTATAGTTTTCTGGGATTTTGTCAGCTATATTATAAAAGGGGGCTTCGCAACAATGTACAAAATTCAAATATGATTAGCCGTTGAATTAGTATTTAATAGGAGTGACATTTCGTTACAAGGTACCCCATAAGGGGGAGGAGAGTAATTAAGGAGATCCGTTTTCTGTATCTTGCTAGGTCTGCAAGGGGGACTCAGCTTGTCTGCTCGACATAGCACTGACAGGAAACATTTCCATTTCGGAAGCATTTGTCCAGTTCGAATCACAAATCAAAGCTGCCCACTTTTGGAACGAAGTCTTCAGACTAACCGAGATGAACTTCTTCATCAAAACAGCGCAGCCAGCGGACGAATCCGATGACCTGACCGAACAATGGACATTTGCTGTGTCTATGTGTGTCATGACGCTGTTTCTACTGCTTCTTCTGGTCATGGTTGTCAGGAAGTGTCTCGATAATGGATGGTTAATTTTTACAAGAGGAGTCAAGGTCGACGTTGTGGTTGACCAGAATCAAGAGGGTGAGGATCATTTTCCTCATCAAGAAATACGAGACCTCTTTTGGATTGACGAAAGAGATGAAACTCCATACCTTAGATGAAATAAGAGAATAACTATCAAAGCTAAGAGAATAACTATATACATTTCTGAATCAAACTACATTTCTCTTTTAAAAAAGCCAAAACCTGAGTTGATTGATTCGGTTTCTCTCGATAATTTTCAGGAATTATTTACTGTATTAGAAATTGGATTGAGTCGCTCACAATTCCAAAAGAAACACAGGTTAAAAACAAAACTAATTTGAAAAAATTGTTATGAAATGACATCTGTTCACCACCTTTGACAACTTTAAAGCTTGTAATGATTATAGTAGCTTAGTTTTCAATAATTCAATTCAATTTTATATTTATACTTTTTATATAAAGTGGCGAAGTAAGATAGAGTTAGAGGTGTGGTTTTCTCACACATCTCGATTCTGAATCACTTTTTACAGGGGTGAACATATGGACACGGAGGGGCATACGTCCTCCCTTGTGAATTTGAAAACCTTAACTGATCGACGCAGAACTCTTCATTGAGACGTTTTTGGAGGACGAGGGAAACGTCTCTGATATGCTAAAGAAATATGATATGTTCAAGTTATGATGCTCAAGAAAACAGATTCATCGACAGTGTTGAAAAAATGAACTCATTCAATCAAGTGACATCTTCAACCGCAAGCTTTGTTGCATTAGAATCGCTCTAAGCTTTTGATACGTAAAGATTTCGGCGGGGAGCAAACTAAATTATGATAATTTATTATCAACACTTTTGAAAACGTTTGAGTCCATTTTTATAAAAGGTTCAAAAAACTTGTTTTCTCTACCATTACTGATGACTCACTCTGTCCCTGTGGTTTCACTTGAAAAGTATAAATTGTAACTTTAGTTTGGATGAGTTCGTTTTAGATTTCAGTCGGATTGTACCCAGGTTTGTTCCAGACAGTAATAGCATACCTCGTGCACGGTTGAAGGATGCATGTTTTGGATGCTGTTGGCGTATAATGTTTTTGAAGCAGCTCAAATCCAACTAAAGGTTTTTTTTGGGATTTTTTAACATGAAAACTTCTAATAATTGTCTGTGATATCCAATTTCATGTGAAGACTGTCTTGATTGGGGAAAATGGTTGAGAAAGAAAAAAAATTTAACACAAAACAATGAAACACAACTGAAGTAAGTAATGCAACATTCGCCAACGTTTTTTAAAGACTCTTGTTTTATATCGTCAATTGCCACGGACTTGGTACTAAAACAAAATTCCTATTTTTGAACCTTAATGAGTTCTTTGTCAACCCATTTTTTCAATATTGAGTTGAAAG
>NW_026970959.1:0-16156 GCF_963678635.1 Symsagittifera roscoffensis
TTCCCCACAATCAAACAAGGAAGATTGTTGTTTTTGGAAGTTTTTTTGAATATTTTTTGGGTATACAAGTGGATGGGGGGGGAGAAGGGGTATAACAATTACCAAAGAATGTGATATATTTTTAAATTGTTTTTTTTTTTAATGCATTTGCTCTGAGCTTGAAACAGATCTAAAATTAGTTGCAAGACGCACTTAATCAGGAGGGACGCAACAGCCAACGGTTACGGCTAACGGATATACTATAATGCTGTATCATTAGCTGCACGATCATTTTAAATCCTAATCCTAGGATGTGTTATCAACTGATTCAGATAGCAGCTAGTTTTCCTGAAAGTTGGCAGCCGAGTCATATAGACATTTTTTGAAACAGATTCCGTTTTGACACAAGTCAATTTCGCAAGACACTTCTTAATGCTTAGGCACAACGAAAATGTCAAAAAGAAACGGACAACATACGAATGGAAAACATTCGCTGACACACTCAAATAGCAATGAGGAGGAATCAAAGGCAACTCCTCTGAGCACAGTCGAAAGACCTCGGAAGGACGTGTCAACCATCGCCAGGAGACGCCTCAGCGACCTCGATGTCTACCCCGGATCCAAAATATACCCAGAGATCCTTAAAGAACATTTCTTACTAGAAGGACGACTGAAAGAGGACACCGCTTTACGTATCATCCGGGAGGCTTCTGCAATATTGAAAAAAGAAAACACCGTTTTGGATTTGCAGGCACCATTAACTATATGTGGAGATATACATGGCCAGTTTTACGACTTAGTACACCTGTTTGACGTAGGTGGTCCCTTGCCTGACATCAAGTACTTATTTCTAGGTGAGAAATCTGACTAGGTGACAAATTATTTCTAGGTGAACAAAAACTATATATTAGATGAAGCGCGTCAATTCTAGTGCCTCTAAAATTTTTTGTGGATTTTTTCGACTGACCAAAATTAGTACTGACTTATTACATTAGTAATATTTTATTTTTCAAAAAGATGAAAAATCGAAAAAAAATCCATACGTTATTACATAATACCAGAATGGTACAAGTATAGCCGGTTAATGTGCAAGAAGCACAGTGTTTCCTTAAAAAAACTACAAAGAAAGTTTTTTTTTCAAATTTTTTTTCTTCGTGGTGTGATAAAGGCATCTGACCGAAAATATAATTTAGCCATGTTCGACAGTCATAGTATAATAGGCCAATTGGACAACTTTAAAAAAATAGAAAAATGAAAATAAATTAAAAAATTTCAACATGTTTTCTTTTTTCAAATCTTTTTTTTTGCCGAAACCTTTTGCCTTTTTCTGAATTTTTTGATTCCTAAACTGGAGCTACAAACTCCAAGAACTAATTTTAATTGTTTAAAATTGAGTTTTTAGGCCTTAAATTAGGCTCGCTCGCTTAATTCACTCGAAATAAGACAAAAGTTTCAAGCCGGTTTTTCTCGAAACTGGGAAATTGTATATGGCTTTAATATGTTAAATCACTCAACCCAGTTCGAAGATTGTTTTTGGTATCTGATTTTGCGTTGAAAACAAAACGAAAAAAAAAAATAAAACAGACCCGAGTTCATAGTTCCTCCCAATTTTCAATGGCCGGAACAAAAAGATCAAAAAGGTAGGGCCTCGATGAACAATTCAAGTTTTACAATTCAATTCTTTGTGCGCTGCATTAAACTTTTTCAAAAAACGTAGTCGATTTTCGGTATATTTTTTTGGTAATAGATTTTGCCCAAACAAAGGGACCATTATATGCTATGGTAGTTAAGGTTAATAATATGAAGAGGAAATGAAAGTATTGCATGAAATGAGTACTGCAATGTACGAAGAGGCAAAGTTCACTTCAAAACATTACTCTCGTTCGGAAAGATAGTGAAAACTTTTTGAATAACAGGCGATTACGTGGACCGTGGGATGTTCAGTGTTGAGGTGGTGTTGTACCTGTTCTCCCTCAAGATCCTCCACCCCAAACAGCTGCACCTGCTGAGGGGCAACCACGAGTGCAGACACTTGACTGCCTTCTTCACCTTCAAAGAGGAGTGCACTGTCAAGTACTCACTCGCTCTCTACTGCGAGGTACAACAATGTCGGCAACTGCCGAGTGTTTTATGTCTTAATAATAATCACAATACGTTACTATATAGATTCTATTCACTCTAATTTTCAGAACAGTCACAGCAAAATGGAATCTCGTTGCGAAAACGCCGTTGAACTTGGCATCCAGTTTTCACGCGCCTCTAATTCCTAAATGACTTTGTTACTATCGATATTTGATCACTCATTGATCAATAAAGCTATTGAATGCAATAAAACAGAAAAACGAACAAGACTGCTCGTATCAGGGCGAAGCCTTGAGCGTTCCGACTGCCTTTAAGGTTTATGAAGCAGCAGTAATAACAAAAAAAATTTAAATGAAATAAAATAAAATGAACATTTTTTTTTAATTTGAAATTTTTTATGAAAATCATCGCCCAACACGCCATATAAAGTACAAAAAGATAGATTTCGTTCCTTGTAACAAATCAATTATGGCAAATAAGCTTCGTTCAACCAATTTGGAACGATGTATAGGACGGAATAAATCTCAGCTTAAGCGTTAATAGCGCGAGATATATCGCGCGTTAATTGTCCCAAATTGGTCAAAATGGCGAAAATGGCAATTTTGAACCGTCATAACTTTACGAAAAATGACCACAGGTGAGTTATTTTTTCAAATTTAAGCTCAGGACAACAATACCTTTCGAATGATATAAAAAAATTCAGTCGAAAATTGCTAGATAAAAAGTCGAAATTTGTCTGAAGATAAAAAACCCACCCCGATCACAAATATTCCGCTACTTTTGTATCGAAAGTCGAAACAAAAACAGTTGAAAAAAGTTAAATACTATCTATACCTTCACTTGACAGCAGTTTTTTAAATTTAAACTTAATTTTCTACTCAAAAAATAGTTTCACCAATTAGTAGTTTCCTAGAATGTAGTTGTCCAAAAAATCATGACTGAAGATTTGTATTTGGTATTCCGTATTGCCCTGATTCCATACAAAATGGGTAGCATTATAAAACAAATTTCATTGCTTTTCTAATTCTAAATGTTATTGACTTTTTTGGTAAACCTTTGTGTGCAAAAGTATCTGCCTAGCTTAAAGTCTCTTACTCAAAATTTTATTGACACTTTGATCATTTACAGCTTCCTGAATTATGCTCGACAAAAAATATCCTCAAAACCTGTACATAACAAATTTAATGATTCAGATATATGTTACTCCTTTATGTAGTAGATTGTTGTTTTTGTCTTCTATGCTGTCATATTTTCTTTTGAAGCAAATAATTCTCAAAAACCGTTTTGTTTTAGGTTCAACTGTTTCTAAAATATATTTTTTTCTGTTATGCACAAGCTAAATTTTCGTATTGTAAAATGGGTTTTACATAAGCGTTATATGCTCTAAGTAGTTGTTGTTTAACTCAATGTTAAATCACACCACAAAACCTCACAAAATCTCGACATGTTTTATCTGCATAAACTGTTATAGTTGAAAGCATTTCAGCTAATGGCGTTGTTTTGAATATATGGTAGTATAGCATAGAGTAGAAACGCATATAATGAAACTGAAAAAATTAGGTTGTCTTCTTGTCGGTACACTTAATTGTTCCGACTTTCGATGCGAAAGTAACGGAATATTTGTGCTCGGGGTGGGTTTTTTTTTCTTCAGACAAATTTCGACTTTTTGACTAGCCATTTTTGACTGAATTTTTTTATACCATTCAAAAGGTATTGTTGTCCTGTTGTCCTGCTCAAATTTGAAAAGATATTTTACCTGTGATCTTTTTTTGTAAAGTTATGGGGGTTTAAAGATTGCCATTTTGGCCAATTTAGGACAATTAACGCGGGATATATTTCGCGCTATTAACGCGTAAGCGGAGAATTAATCCGTCTTAGAAATCGTTCCAAATTGGTTGAAAGAAGCTTATTTGTCATAATTGATTTGTTACAAGGAGCGAAATCTATCTTTTTGTACTTTATATGGCGTGTGGGAAATATTGTTTCATTTTGTTTTATTTCATTTAAATTTTTATGTTATTACTGCTGCTCCATAAACCTTAAAAGGCAGTTGGAACATTCAGGGCTTCGCTCTGATACGAGCAGTCTTGTTTAACTTTCAAAAAGCCAATTTTATCATTTAGTTCAGTTTCAAAGGGAATAGGTTTTAACCGGAGGCCTTTTCGGAAATAAAACTTAATAGTCTCAATTTTACAATACTTTCCTTTTTGGGTTGATTTACAATAGTCTCTCACTACTGGACTGTTATTATCGCAAAACCAGGGGAGGATCTAGGGTTTTCTTGAGGGGGGGATTTTCAAAAAGAAATCTGGAGTTTTGTCAATTATTTTCAGTTTTGAGAAAATTTTGAACAAAAAATTGCGTTTTTTAAACTGTGTTGGCAGATCATGAGGGCATTCGACTGTCTGCCCCTCGCATGCATCATGAGTCAGAAGTTTCTCTGTGTCCATGGAGGCCTCTCACCTACCATCCACTCCGTAGAAGAGATCCGAAAGATAGACAGGTATTTCTATTTTTGCTGTGTTTTGCGTTGTTTGTAGGTACAACGAATATAAGAGTACGATACGGTCGATTATGTTTTTTGTTTTTATTGCTTGACCGGTTCAACAGAGGTCAACACAAAATCTAATTATTTTATCTTAAAAATAGTATTCCATTAAAAGATAAATACCTCTTGTGGATAAGCGGCAGTTAGCCGAAAGCTACAATGGTTTGAAACGACAATTTGCCCAAAGTCATAGTTAATTACATAGTTCAATTTAATCAATTCAGAAATGCACTGCTACAAAAGTCTACGTTTTAGCTGGTAACGGCTAAACTTCTTTTCATCGATCTCTCAATTTTTCAAATGTTAGTTTTTTTTTCAGACCATTGGTCACTTTTGTCAATATCATACGTGTCGCTTGTTAGCCTCATAGGCCTATGAATATCTTAACCTCATTTGTAGGTTCCGTGAACCTCCTAAGAATGGACCCATGTGTGATCTACTCTGGGCAGATCCCAGGACTGATTTTGGGGAGGAGGATGATGATGAGTTCTTCTGCCACAATACAGCCAGAGGGTGCAGCTACTACTATTCATATGCAGCTGCCTGTAGCTTCATAGAGGCCAACGGACTGTTGGCCATCATCAGAGCTCATGAGGCGCAGGATCTCGGCTACAAAATGTACAAGAAGGTTAGGGTCAACAACGATAAGAGTATACTAATCACACCTCTCCCCCCCCCCCCCCCCCCCGCCTTCTGCGAGATTCGGCCCCTTCACCAACCAAAGGTTTCCCCTTTTGCTATTAATTTATGACTTCCATTTTTGGTTGACCAACCCTAAGTTTTTTCTACAAGCATCTTGGGCGCAAATTTTGCATGGAAAGTGTATGAGTAGCGTTTTTCCACATATGTAAACTAAGTTTTTGGTCAACCAGGGTACTTAAAATAAACTACAAATGAGAGGAATTCAAAATCACAAAAATCAACACGAAAACCAAGTACTGATATAAATTTTTTCAAACAAAAAAGTAAAAGACATTAAAAATTGACAGCCAGAAAAGAGTAGGAGTTAAAAAAAATTGAAACAAAACTTTCACAAATTCTATAACTCTTGAGAAAGGGCGGATCTAGGATTTTCAGAAGTGGATTTTCAAAAAGTTTGTTGACCTTTTTTTTGGCCGATTAAATTGATTTTCCGGGCACTCCCAGAACACTATAAAGACATTATTGGGACAAAATGTTTTGTTTAAATATTGTCTTTATAGTGTTTGGTTTTCGTGTTGATTTTTGTGATTTTGAATTCCTCTCATTTGTAGTTTTTATATCACCCGTACCGAACTTTTTGGCCATAATCATATCTGATCATTGTAAAATCATGCAAAATTCATGTCTGTAACAGATGTGCAGCATGTCTATATTCGGCATGCACATACCTGCATCAGACCTGCATCAGGTGTGCTAACTGAAGATATGCTCACACCTGCAGCATGCATGATCATGCCTGAACTGAACATGCTCACACCTGCAGGATACATGATCATACCTGAACTAAACATGCTCGCACCTGCAGGATACATTATCATACCTGAACTAAACATGCTCACATCTGCAGGATACATGACCATGCCTGAACCGAATATGCTCAAATCGGTATCTTCAGTATTATAAGATAATTAAAGAAATGGTTAAATTGTAACAACATCATAAACTCAGCTTGATAATGTGACACTTAACTTCAAATTTTTAGTTTTTTTTTCAGACTTTTTCTGACATCGGTGAAGTTTTTTGTTGAAAATTTACTGTAGTGGTTAGATGCATCTTTCTTTAATTGCCAGCAGGGAGTCGTTGGTAGCGGGGCGTGTGGATACTTTTCTCTGTTTCCTGTCAACATAAAACTAATTATTAATCAAAACTTCATCACTTTAAATAAATGCTTAACAAATAAAATTAGACAAAAATCATGCGTTAAAAAGTAATTTGTTGTTAATTTTTTCAATGAGATTAATAGTATCAACCAATCAAATCTTTTTAATTTGTTTGCAATTATTGTGGCTACTGGTTTGCGAAAATTTAAAAATTTTTATGTTCCAATCAAATTTTGCAAAAATCATGCGTTAAAAAGTAGTCGCACATTTTTTGTTAATTTATTCAATGAGATCATCAGTATCAACCAATCAAATCTTTTTTATTTATTCGCAATTATTGCGGCTACTGGTTCGCGAAAATTGAAGGATTATTGGCCAAAAAATTTTGTGACGAATTGCTTCAATTCAATGCTTTATAGTTCAAACCGGGGATTCTTAGTTTTTTCGACTATCCCTCCCGTTGACCCCCTGAAACTAACCTGACGTCCTCCTCTTTGGGATGTAGATGCGACATAATTTTCTTCATTTGAAGATATTTGACTCGAGGAGGTAAATTTGGATAAGCTCAGTTCAAACAAAATCTGAAAAAGTGAATTTTTAACAACAAAGACCAATTAGTCAAGATACGAAGTAATGTATAAATAAATATGAATTTGTCAAGTTTCCAGTCAGTCGTTATCATGTCTGCGACAGGCATGAACATGTTTCACTCAGGTCTGATCATGTAAGATCCAGGTACGACCACGTCTGTAGAAAAATACGCATGCTCACTTGTGAACAGCCCTGCATAATGGGGGAACAGTCCTGAGAATATTCTCTCCCCTGCTAAATGGATGATCAGCCGTGAAATGGCACAAAAAGTTCAGTACGGGCAGTGTCTTTATATCAGTACTTGGTTTTCGTGTTGATTTTTGTGATTTTGAATTCCTCTCATTTGTAGTTTACTTTAAGTACCCTGGTTGACCAAAAACGTAGTTTGCATATTTGGAAAAACGCTACTCATACTTTTTCCATACAATTCATTGAATACAAAAAATTGCATAAAAGTTCTATGATTAATGGTTTTTCCTATATGGAAATTGTATGACTAGCATTTTTTATTGTTTTTATTTTTCTATTTAATTTCTTTGCAAGAGTTTTCGGTTGGGTACAAACCAAACATAAGTGACAAACAGCCAGCCTGGTAACTCAAAAGGCAGCACAAACGATTGAAATACACATGTCTTACCCAAACGACAAAATTAAAGTAGCAAACTTTGTAACTCCGGCAAAAGTTCTAAGAAAAGCAGTTGAATTTTAAATTTTTTTGAACATGCTTCGCCGACGGAAAAATATGCAACACAAAAAATTACTTTAAAAGCGTTTTAATGTTTTTTTAGAGAAACTGGAAGGAACCCATTTTTGCGTATCCAGGACTATGTTATGGGCAAAAAAAATTAGCTTTTGAACGTTTTTGAGAAATGGTTTTTTTCTTAGTTCAAAAATCATTTTGATCTTGAAATAGTTGAGAATGTTGTTTAAAAATTTGGTGACGTCATCAAATGAATGCTAGTCATACATTTTCCATTTATGAAAATTGTACTACTAGTATTTTTTGCCAAAAAAATTTCTATTTTATCTCTGACGATACTGTGATATCCTATACGGTATCTTGTTGGAAAACTAGTGATAATTCAAGAATGTATTCTTGGTTGCTTGAATTAATTGTTTTCTCTGTCTATTTTATAGTCACTGAGAGTGATACAGCAGATTCAAACTCTGAGCTCTCAGCTGTGTACCAATGTCTCTGAACGCCTGCCCTTGGACACATCATAATAATCATAATTGATACCACTGAAGGTTATTATTACATCAAGCGCTTACTGCTATTGCAGTAGCAGTATGAAATACCCCCTCGAGGGAAAATAAATTTTTCTATATATGAAATAGATTATACTATAAAAAGTTTTGTACACTCAGTTCACAAAGAGTATCCGAATTTGGAAGATTTTTTAATTGCAGACTTTCATTTTCCTTAGTTTTCTTCCAGCTCGATTCTCCGGCAAGGATTCCAATTTTTTCCTTTGTCCAGCGTTGCGTAGCCGATTTTCGTCCTGAATAAGTGTCTTTCCAGTAGGCGTAATTTGGACTCTATAGGCCTGTCGCTCCGTTCTTGGAAGTCCATTAGTCTTCTTCGGTACTCCTGGAGTGCGGCCTTGAGAAGTGCTCCCCCTGATAACTCCTCCGATACTTCCTTGATGGAATGATTGACCGGGTCCCCAAACCGTTTTGGCTCTTTACTCTAGTCTGTCTTGAGCTTCGTCGGACTCCCAATTTTTGGGCGCTAGAATCGTCTGAAACCCCCTGAGGAGGCTCAAATCTTGTATGCCATTCAAATGCTGGCTTAACATGTCCTCTGAGATCGTCCGCGACCTTTTGAGCCCCCTCTTGAGAAGTTGGTCCGCAAAGTTCTCCCACTCCGCTGGTGCCAGGTTTCAGTTTTGAAATGTGTCGAGGATGTCCCCAGGTCGTCTTTCTGAGTCTATCTCTTTCAGTTTGGCCTTTTGTTTGTTTTTTGGAGTGGAGCTCATTTGAACGTCTTTATTCGAGGTATCTAAAGTGGATGTGATTGTTCGTTGCTCTGGTCGACTGCGGTAGCAGTTTGTTTGGGCAATTTTTCTGGTTTATTGTCTGTTTTCTCGCCTTTCGTGTTTTTTTTTCTTATTTTTAAATGCAACATCTTCCTGAGTTTTAGGTCCAGATATCGAACTAAGGTCCTCTATATTTGGCTTCGTTCGTTTGATGGCAAGATTTAGACCCTCTTCAGCTTCCGCGTCTTTTGAGGTTTTGACTGTTTTGCTTTGTTGGAACCGATCCACTGGGTTCATAAAATCTGCTGTTTCCACGGCCCGTCGCAGTTCTTCATCCGAATCAATGTCCTTCAAAGTTTCTGGGGAAATGTTTTTTTGAAGCTTCTTGTGTGGTTCCGCCAATGGACTTTTGCTTTCGCTCCGCGTTTTCTCTTGTTGCAAGTAAGTTTTCGCTCGAGCGATATCCGATTCTCTGTAAATTGATTCTTTCGATATTTTGACTGTTGAACCCGTTTCTGTCGATATTTTCCCTTTTAGCGGTTGTGTGAGCGCTTGGCCACTCGTACCTAATTTGTCCTTACACAAAATTGTCTTCTTCGGAGACTGCGTATTTTCTTGTTTCTTAACCTCTATGAATCCCTCTCCCAGGAGTAGATCATTTCTTTTCGTAGTTTTGAGTTAGATAGGCCTATTTCATCGGCAATCCGCTGTATGTCGTTTTTCGCTGCGTCTCTCTTTTCCTCGTTCCGGCGAGCGTTCGCTTCCAGTAGTTCCTTGAGAGCTTTTGCACTCTGACGATCCCTGTCTGAGTGTACTTGCTGTTTATGCAGTGGGCTGGTGTCCCTGCTGAGTTTCGCCTTTCTGACTGTCTTCAGATTCTCCCGAGAATAGTCAATTTTTCGCTTTAGCTATGATTTTGGAGAGGTTGTCCAGTGACTGCTCCGTTTGTTGTTTCTGCAGCTTCTGTTCCTTTTGTTTATTGGACTTTTTGGGTGGTTCGATCGCGCACACCTCTTGGTCGCTCTCCATGTCTTCTGTGGTTGTCAGATACACCTCGATTACTTGAACATCGCTCAACTTTCTTTCGCTTGGATGAGCCGGAGTGATGCTGATTGGTACTTGATTGGTTTCCTCCGGAAATTTATCGTCCTCTTCCGATGTTGCCACTAGTTCCCGATTGATGTTTCTTGTAGTGTATGATTCTACCCGAATCAATTGCCAGAACGAAAATAGCCTGCTTTCCGCCTCTTTTTGTTGGTCCGGTTGCAATTGCCATTTGACTCTTGATTGAATCCTTGTCTCGCTGTCCGAGCTGTCTCTGTTTTTCCAACCTCAGCGATTTATTTTTCTTGTGCGTTGCAGTGTCTACGTAACGTCCTCCTCTTCGGACAATTTGTTTGTGTTCAACAGGGAGCGATTCCACTTCGGGCTCGAAATGCTCTCCTCTCTGTCATCATTTCTCCATTCCTGTGGTGTATCCGACCACAAGTTGTATGAACGATTGAAGTTTTCTGACATCTCCTTTTTTGAGTCTGTTTTTTTTCTGAATTTTAGTGACTGATTGTTAAATTGTTTTTGCAGTTTCTTGGCACGACTGTTTGCTGGATTGAGAGGAAACTGTTTTCTTTGTGAGCTGCTGTTTAGCCGTTTGGACGGTCGCGAAATTTGTTTTTCGTTCCGGTCGAGCTTTGTTCGTTTTTGACCGTTTGGGTTGCCATAGCAACCATTAAGCGATGACTGTTTTGCAACATTCCTTCTAGAATGTTCTAGAACGTTTTCGTTCCGGTTGAGCCGACCCAGTGCTTTCTAGCCCACTGCTCATGCAGTATAACGCTTCGTGAAAAGAGTTTATTGTTGCCACTACAAACTTTTTGTCTAATTCCGATTGGGGCCAAGGATCGTTATAAGAATCACGCAATAAATACTCGACTATCCCCATGTCCTTCCCCGGAATGTGAACTATTTTAATTTGATATGGCAACAATCGATCGACCCAACGGGTCAATCGGGATTGTTCGGTTTTATTTGACTTGTTACCATCTAAGGCTGATGTTAGGGCTTTGTGATCTGTTGCGATGGTAAATGTTTTACCTTAAAAGTAATATTTGTATCTGTCAACTGCTCAAACAACTGCAAGTAACTCCAATTCATTTGTTGAGTATTTTTTTTCTTGTATATTTAGGTATCTAGATGCAAATGAGATCGGAACCCACGATCCTTCATATGTTTGTTGTTCTAATGTAGCCCCCAAACCATTGTGGCTTGCGTCACATATAACTCTTGTTTCACAATTAGCGTCATAATAGTTTAATTTTGAAATATTCGCTACTGCGTTTTTTATGGCATCAAACACTTTTCTGTTAAGCTTGTCGCGTTGGGTATGAGTTTTGCTATAAGATTATTACTACGCAGAAATGATCTTAATTGCTTTAGCATTTTTGGTGGATTTAGATTTTGTATCGCTTCGGTTTTAGCAAACTTTGGACTGATCCCTGACTTCGAAAGGTGATGTCCCAACAAGTTCACCTGGTTTTTGAAGAATTCGTATTTCGAAATCTTTAATGCAAGATTTTCATCATCCAATTTTTTCAGTTCTGTTTCTACAAATTTTCCTTGTTCTATTTCACTACCTTTCGACACAATTAGAATGTCGTCCAAAAAACAAAAAGTGTTTTTTGCGTAGTTAATAGTTCTGTCCATAATTTTTTGAAATTCGGCTGGCACGTCTGCTTATCCGTAGAGCCCTGCAAGCAATCTATACGTCCCGGTAGCCTTTCCACCAACGATTTTGAAGCTACACTGCTTAGCTGTGTCTGCAGCCAATTTTATCTGGCTATGCGCGTACTTTAAATCTAACACTGAAGTAAAGTGTGCCCTCTTTGTTTTCTGTAACTATTTAGCTAACCCCATCTATGAGTTCATCTACATTGGGCATTTGGTACTTATTTTTGAAGAATTGCCTGTTTATCGGTTTTGCGTCCATCGCCAGTTTTAGCGAGTCGTCCTTTTTTTACTGTTATTACAGTTGTGGCTATGAAGCAATCACTTGTACATTTGTCCAGATTTGTGATATGACCCTCTGTCAACAGTTTTTCAATGTCTTTTTCTACCTTGTCCTGTATATGATTTAGGATTCTTCTCACCTTTTCTTGAATCGGACATAGAGGGTACTTGAAATTTGAACTTACAATGTGATTCCTTGTCTATCAAATAAATCGCTAAATTTATAGAAGAATTTGTTTTTCCAGCCTTCTGACTGCTCGCATATGAGCACGTCAAACCTGGACAGTTCTCTTGGAGCTGGTTTTTGCGTGGCGGCGATCCCCACTTGTCCTTGTAAGTCCAATCCCATTATGCATATGGTTTTACGTTCCGTCACCAGAAAATTGGCTCCTTTCACCTCCCAGCCTGACGAACGAAGATTTGTCTTTAATGCCCCCAATACACAGATTGGTTAATTATTGTAGTCGACGAACTGGTTAGCCAAGTTCAGTTCATCGGACGGAATGAATCTTGCATTGTTTGATTTATCGATTATATCTTTTGTCATCGCCCAATTTAAGAAAGAGACTGGACTTCCGGTATCTACCGTCAGTTGTATGATTTGATTATCTATTCTCACCATGGCTTTTAGTGATTTTACCCCGTTCGACGTTGGGTCTCGGAGTAAGTCAATTTTTGATCTCTTATCTTTTCCCCATTTAACCCTACTACATGAGCCGAAATTTTCTCTTATAAGTTCACGTTCTTCTTCTGATCTTTCGGATTCTTCAGTGACTTCACTCAATTGCTGAGATCTACACATTTTTGCAAATTGGTTGGGATTTCCGCAGTTTTTACAAGTTTTGCCCAGTGCCGAACAGCAGCTTTTTAGATGTCCCTTGTCAAATGCTCTTCCGATTCTATTTTATGGTTTTGTTTTCCCATTGGAGTTTCTGTTGTTATTTTGTCGTTTATTCGCTTTCCTCTTATATTGTTGATTTTTTTTTGTGTTTCTGTTGAGTTCCTGACAGCCATCACTGGTTCTTGTTTTAATCTCACCCCAGAGTTGTAGTTGTTGCCCGTTCCTACTGTTGCTCCTGCATTTGTCTTCTGAATTGCCATTGTAGTCAATTTGCTATGTTCGAATTTTATAGCTCTCTTCAACACTTCCTTTGGATCTAGCGTTTCAAATGTCAGTGTATCCTGCATCATCATTTTTTTCATTTTCGAAATGAATAGGTCACGAACTATCTCACTTTCCAGTGTTCCAAGTTCGGATCTGGCTGCTTGAGCATTTAATGTGCATGGAATGCCTCCAGTGAGTCCCCGGATTCTTGCATTCGTGTGAACGATTTATATCTTTCATAAGTCAGCACTTTACTTTTTGAAACGAGACCGCTGCTAGCTCTGTAATGTCCCTGAACGACGTTTTGGAAATTTCGGCGTGTAGATTTTTCTGCAAAAACCTCTTTTTTCCTTCAGTCCCTAGAGAGAGGAATAATCTGGATACATTTTTCTTCTGTACCTCATTTTAAAAAACATAGTGGCCAACCCTTCGGCCCCGTGTTCTTCACTCGTCATTTTCCAGCATTACTCGATCTCTTGCTAGCTTATCTCTAAAATTTCTGGCTATTGTCGCAGCTTCATTATCTCCCTCTCGTGGCGTTTTGGTCGTGGAGGTGGTTCTTCTAAGATGTCTTTTGGTTCCTCCAACATAACTTCCGGGTTCACGTTTTCTTTTACATTTACTGCCATTAGAAATTGCTCGAACCAGATTTTAAATTGCCACGGTGGGTCTAATTTTGCTGACGCCCAAAATACGGGTATTCCCATATCAGTACGATTATCCTGAGCTGTGAGTCCTTCTGGCTGCGCCATGTGATATCCTATACGGTATCTTGTTGGAAAACTAGTGATAATTCAAGAATGTATTCCTTGTTGCTTGAATTAATTGTTTTCTCTGTCTAGTTTTCTCTGAGAGTGAGAGCAGATTCAAACTTTGAGCTCTCAGCTGTGTACCAATGTCTCTGAACGCGTGACCTTGGACACATCATAATAATAATAGATACCACTGAAGGTTATTATTACATCGTGCGATTACTGCTATTGCAGTAGCAGTATGACAGATACACAGCCAAAACGAGAAAAAATTACATCATTTTGCAAAATTGTATTTTTATTCGTCTTCTTTTGATGCGCATTTGTTCATAATCGTAGTTTATTGAAATTTAAGATAAGCATTTTTGGTCTCCGGAGGTCAACCCGGGATATAAATGATTTCTACTAGCAAAGTGCTTATTCCTGTTTAGGAAATGCGAATTTCGCTAACACAATGCTCATTTCGCTTACAAAATGAAGATTTTGCTTACAAAATGTGGATTTTGATTACAAAATTGAGAGACAACGCAATTCACAACACATATTCAGTACTATTTGTTTTGAATTTTCCAAATATTCTGGATTCCACAAATTTTACTGCACGAGCGGCTAAAATTTGAAGTAGCATCTTGGAATTCCAGTATTGGAAGATCAATATTTTTAAATCAACCTTCATACTTTCTACAAAAAAACTTGTCATGTTTCACTTTTGATGTTTGTTTATATTTCAAGTAACTATGATTATGATTGGTATTCAATTTCAGCAAGGAAAAAGTAAGGCCCACTAAAAAGATTTTGAGTGAGGGATCACTTACGTTTTTTTTCATAGGAAAAGAACTCAGTGCCCTCTTCCAAGTTCCTTCTTCCATGAGAAGTGCTCTCTTCCAAATTGCCTGAACTTCTCTCATCATTATAAAAATGGGGATTAATCATAATCCTTTTTCATCAGTTGAAATTATCCACGTACCTTTTATTATACTGATTTTTGATGAGCTTAAGACCAATTTTAGCTCCTCTCTAAAAACTTGTGTTTAATGAGAAGGATGTGAAATTCTAAATTTGTAGGTTCAACTAGTCGACTTTTTTGAAATTTCAAGCTACTTCGTTTTGATCGAAAATATATGATGGGCTCGATCAGAAATTGTGCACGCTACAATTGGGTTCAACTGATTGAATTTTCAAAACACTGAATCTCATAACTCATGTGATTTCACCAGTTTTTAGATGGTGGACAGAAAATGATTATTTCACGCTCATTACAAAGTGTCGTTTACCGCTTTTTTTCTATTGCTACAGAGTTCCCGCAAAAAAAATTGGATTCTTGCATTTTTGTTGGATGAAATTATGTTTTCTTGTAATATTTTGCAAAGGAATTTTTCACCCTTTTTTGGAAGGGAGCAGAAAGAAAAAATGATTTGTGAATTTCCATTGGATATATTAAAGCTCTATTTTAAATCTCCTTTTTGCAGGTACCCTCGACTAACTTCCCGGCCGTGTTCACCCTCTTCTCGGCGCCCAACTACCTAGACATGTACAACAACAAGGGGGCCATCCTGAAGTACGACAACAGCACTGTCAACGTCAAGACCTACAAGGCCACGCCCCACCCCTACTGGCTGCCCAACTTCATGGACGCCTTCACTTGGTCACTCCCTTTTGTGGGCGAGAAAATCACAGACATGCTTTGTGAGTCATCTGGCTTGATTCGCTGCTTGCTGTTTCAAAAGTTTCTATGGAATTGAACATAATGGAAAATTGGCATTAATTCAAGGGTACGACGCTTGTTTTACCAAGTTGAGGACAAATTTTTCAGCGGTTTCTAGAAATTTTTTCATTACAATTTTCAAACCTTACAATTTTTTATGTTAGATTTTCTCATCCTTTTTTTGCGCTGAAACTTCGGTTAATCAGATTCTAAAACATTATACGTAGAAGCTTTATAAATAGAACTTCAAAAATTCCGATTGAACCATAGTTTCAATCTTCCCAGACATGGTGACTTCGATCTGCAGCCAGCAGGAGTTGGATGAGTCAGACGAGGAAGAGGATGGGGAGGGGGAGGGGGGGAGGGGGAGGGGAGAGCGATGAAGAAGGAGAAGACGCTGAACAAGTTCAGGGCCATCGGGAAGATGAGCAGATACTACAAGACACTCTCAGAGGAGAAGACTGCTGTGCTCAAACTCAAGGTAAGCGATGATTCGTGGACAACCTTTCAAAACAACCAATTTTTTCAAACTGTGCCCGTAACCCAACTTCATATAATTTTGATGGGATGTTAAAATAAAATTGCGACGTCTATCAAAATATTCCAAACG